>NC_045558.1:43369312-43669312 GCF_009769535.1 Thamnophis elegans
GGGAAAAACAAGAACTACAAATACAAGCATTTAAAATAACCAACAGACACACAATCGAGAGGGGAAGGAAACTCATCAACCCCAGGCCTGCCGACACAGCCAGGTTTTAACGGCTTTTCGGAAGGCCTGGAGAGAGGTGAGGGTCCGAATCTTGGTGGGGAGTTCGTTCCAAAGGGCCGGCGGTGCCACAGAGAAGGCCCTCCCCCAGGTAGTAGCCAGATGGCATTGGCTGGTAGACGGAACCCGGAGAAGGCCAACCCTGTGTGAGCTAATGGGTCTTTGGGAGGTAATTGGCAGCAGCTGGTCTCTCAAGTACCCAGGTCCAATACCACTTTATAAGTGACGACTAACACCTTGAAGCGTATCCGGAGACCAATCGGTAACCAGTGCAGCTCGCGGAGGATAGGTGTAACGTGGGTGTACCGAGGTGCCCCACAATCGCTCGCGCGGCTGCATTCTGGACGAGCTGAAGTCTCTGAATGCTCTTCAAGGGCTGCCTCATGTAGAGCGCATTGCAGTAGTCCAGTCTTGAGGTTCAAACCATCTGAAGGTCGCAAAACAGTGAAGAGGAAGATTCCAGTGTTAACTTGAAGACATAAATTAAGATAGATGAAAACTGTGTTCTGATGCATCTGGAAGCTACTGGGTTGGGAGACTTTCTAGATAAGGAGATAAGTTTAGTATCAAAGCTGCAGTGCAAATTGTTATTTCCATTTCTAAATTGATATGTTACCTTTTCAAAAAAGCAAATATCAGAGAGGACTTAAAAAGATCCTTAATACAGTTTCAGACTGGAAACTAATCCCTTTCTTTTAACATTTTGAAGATGTACTGCGCATACATCTTGCATATCCACATTCCCCAACAGATCAAAAAACAAAATCAAAACAGGAAATTAAAGAAGTAAACTTTGATCTTTTGTCTCCACACCAAATCAAAATATAAAATCCACACCAAACCAAAATATGTAGTATATTGTATTTTGCACCTTAAACATTAAACTAAAAATTTTTAAGTGTTGAGAAATAATGAGAGACAGTTTAATCTAGTGGTTAATGCAGTGGCGTAGAAACCAGAAGACTGAATTCTATTTTATATGTGAAAGCCAGCTGGGTCATTCTGGGCCAGTCACTCACTCTTAACTCAACTAACCTCACAGGGTTGTTGTGGGGAAAATAGGAGGAGGAAGGAATATTAATTTGCTGCCTTGAGTTATTAATAAAAATAATAAGGCAGGATAACAATAAGATAGAAAACATTGGATCAAGTATACGGAAAGTATTTGTTATTCTAAACTGTAGGGTTTCTCTACATGATTATTTATTTTTGTTTTCCTATGCATTCAAACAGTTTTGGCTTTTAAAAAATTCAAAACTTATTTTCTTCAGTATTTTTAAATTTGAGATATTGGCTTAGCCTCAGTTGCCTGATTATATGCTGTGGAACGAAAGCAAAGCAAGAGGGGGAGAGGGAGAGAGAGAGGGAGTTTGTGTGTGTGTATGTGTGTGTGTGTGTGTGAAGGGTGATATATTCCAGGCACTTCTGAAGACAAACAAAAGAATTAACTGTAATTTTCAAATAAGATACAGAGAAAGAAGTAGAAAATTGAATTTAGGTTCTGTCAGATTTTTTTGTAATTGCCGCTCTCTGAAGTTGTGGAGCAGCGGATTTCGCTGTCTGTCAGAGCATTTAAACTGTATCTCCACCTAATCTTGTGTGGCACATCTGTAAACAAGTACAATTATTATAATATAGAATAAAATTGTAACCACTTTCTTCCAGAGGAAGCAGAACAGATAATTTCTATATTGTGTCCAGATGCTTTTCTCTTTTATTAATTTTATTGTTTTATATGAGGTTTTTATATTCTTGTAAGCCACCTTGGGTCACCATGTGCGAATAGGTGGCAATATAAATTTCTTAATATATAAATAAAATAAATGCTCAGAAAAGTGGAATAGTCATAGCAGTGCTACTGGAAAATGGCATGAGAACAATATAATGCTATTGACACCAATGTGGAACACTGGAGCATAAATATATTTAATATATTATAATATACCCTTTATTATTACACAGAAAGAGGAATACAAGTGATTCTGGAAAGATCCTTGGTGTTTTTTTTTCAAGATTTGACAGAATAGTGTTCATTGTTAAGCTTCTTGTTTGGATTACCTTGAAAAACTAACGTCATGACTAAAATACCCTGTTTCCCCAAAAATACAACATGTCCTCATAATACAGCCATGCGATATTTTACTGGTGGGCAAAAATATAAGCCCCCCCCCGCATATAAGCCCCTTTGACAACCCCCTACTTCCAGCCAGGCATAGCATTGCTCACCAACCTAGCAGTATCCAAGGTGCCAAGCCGCGGGAACCTGGGCGGAGGCAAAGGTGATCGTGTTGCTTGGCGCCTTCAGGATACCGCTAGGTGGTGAGCAGCACTGTGCCCAGCTGAAGAGTGGGGGTTGCTGGGTGCTGCTCTCTTGCAAGCAGGCTCCCAAAGAGCCGGGCACAGGCCTCATGGGCGAATGGCTGTGTTGTTCTGTTGCAGCGCGCAACACAACAGCCATAAAGCGTGCACACAAGCAGCCACCCGACAAATACCCTTTGCAGCGGACACAGCACCATTCACTGGCCTAGGGTATTGCCAAGCCGCATGAGTGCCTGTTTGCCACTACCCGGCTCCTGTGGCTTGGCGCCTTCCAAATGCCAGAGAATGGCGCTCTGCATGGCTGGAGAGGGGGGTTTGCATGAGCAACTGTTCTGTTTTTGCTCACACACCTCCCAGCCTCATGATGCATGGCCCAGGTGCTCACGCAGCTTGGCGATACCCTTAGGTCAGTGAATGGCGCTATGCCCAGCTGCAAAGGGGGTTTGCCAGGTGGCTGCTCATGAGTGTGGTTACTTCATGGCTGTTGTGTTGCGCTGCTGTGACAATCGCCCATGAGGCTGTGCCCGGCTCTTTGGGAGCCCACTCGCAAGAGAGCAGCCATTCGGCAACCCAAAAAAATAAACCCTGCCCCCATAATAAAGTCCAAGCCATATTTTGTAGGTAAAAAGAAAATAAGACCCTGTCGTATTTTCGGGGAAATAGGGGGTTATGAGGGTTTTTAACAAGTGGAATTGTTGTGGTTATGAAATTTTCCATTGTCTCCCTGAAATAAAGTGGTCCATCTCCATCATGAGTCCAAAACTTGAAAGAACAAACCTCTGATCCCAATAACTGACTCAGATTGAATCCTGCAGAATACTTTCATAATTCAATAAGGTGGAGGAAATGTAGCAATTCCTTCATGTTATTGAATTATACAATATTAAATACATGAATTAAATGTGGCTCAACGTATAAGAAACACTGCCGTAAGACAAGTTAAAAACATTTCTGAAAACATTTAGTATGGGAAAACTAAATAATTTCCAGCTTCATTAACAGGAAGAAAGGAGGGAGGGAGGGAGGGAGGGAGGGAAGGAAGGAGATAAAATTCATTTTCACTATGAAAAATCTAAATTACAATTCATAAGTTTTAATTCTACTTATTACATTTTATCAAAGCAATGTATGAATCATTTTATCAATGCAAGTATCTATGTTAAATTGAATATTTGTTTTTTTGTGGAAAAGACAAATGTTTCTGCATCTCTGATTGACAGTTCCTATAATAGTCTTCCCAATCCACAATTGTCTATCCTCTCCCGGCCCAAATGTGTACGTAGGATGATGAAGCCTATGAGCCTACTGATATTGGCACAGATTTAAATTCCCATTCTTAGATCACAATTCCAAACATCTGCTGTAATATATTCTAATACATAAAAGCTGTACTTTAATAAATGTGTTACTTCAATTTTTTTAGTGCATCTGAAAAGATTTTTTCCCCTAAAATTATTGCATTAATAGTCAGGGCAAAAAGCAAAATTATTCCTGGAATACATGCTAGCAGAAATTAAACAGAAAAGTCCGATTGAGAGCTTTGTAAATGCCTCTTTTTTGTTCCTGTTGCCAATATTACAGATTTCTACAGAAACATGTACACTGCCAGCAGTGCAAAGGCTCTAATCTATGGAGATCTTTTAACCATACTGTGAACAATATTTGATAAATGTTCCGGTCAAATCTCACTTTTGATTTGACCTTAGCAGGATATAGCAGACTCATTTTTTTATTTAAGCAGATAGTTTTAAAAAATAAAAAATAAAAAATGTAACAGTTTAAAAAGAAAGATAAAGACTGTATGTCTCCCTCTTTAATGACACTCCTAAGGCTCCCGTTTATTTTTAGAATTGTTCAAGCATTTTAATTAGTAGTATTTTAAGCACTGATATTTTTTATCTTTTTGCATGATTCTTTGCATTATTGTAATCAATGTACGCACCTTTCTTATTGTTTTGCTTTTAATTTGCACCAGATTTTTAAAAGGCAGGGTGAACTGTTTTACAAAATTTTAAAAACTGCCCAATGCTAATTCTAGTAAAACAGAACTGTAAAAATATTGATGTAAAGTGAAACTTTTTCTTTGGTGTAGAAAAACTGAAAGAGACTTAAACCAGCAAAATTCATAACAAGTATATCCAATGAGTTTCCATGGCTGAAGACAGATATAGACATGAGTCCCCCTGATTGAAGTCCAGCATATTAATTAATTTTTGCTATATTTGTCTTCATGATAAAAATGTCACATAATTTAGCATTTTTCTCTATTAATCAATTCTTGGCATGAGCATTGTCCAACTTGTTACTATAAAAGTGATTTCTTTTTGAACGGCACCTATTTATTCTTTAATTTCAGAATACAGATAGTCCTCAATTTAGAATCATAATTGGGATTGGTATCAGTCATTAATAATGCAGTCATTAATCAAGATGCCATATGATTGTGTCACTCAATGTCCACAATCCCAACACTCCATGTGGATTGAAATCTTCCTAACGATCAGCTCTTCTGCTGTCAAACATTCCTGGATTCCACCAAGAATTTCAGCTCACTTTATGATTATGATAAATTCTTTATGAGATTGCATGAATTTAGCTGAAATCTTCAGGTTTTCAACTTTACTCTGGCAACCAACCACCGGATGTCTTTGTCTCATAGCATGAAGGTGAAATCATGGAGTTACAGGTTAGGGTTTCAACTTCTTCTACAGCCTGATAAGGATTTCTGTTTTTCTCCATAACTGCTTGCACCGTCCCTGTCAGTTATTCTGCTGAACTGTCAATGGAAACTGACAGAAAAAGTTGCAAATGATAATCCCATAATCCCATGGCTCTTGGTAACCAATTGTAAATATATGCTGGCTGCCAAGCAACCAAAATGTGGTCATGTGACCCCAGGAGGGGACATAGCACAATATTTTACAACAGCCAATTGCTTTATGAGCCACAAAGTACATTTCCAAAACCTGTCATAACTTTGACATGTTGTTAAATGACTAGTTGTAATCAAAGATTACCTGTATATATTTTCAGGATGAATTAAAAATTGTAGAGACAAACTAATCAGAGTCCACCTATCCATTTCACATCTGTGTGAGTGAAAATAGCTTTTAAAGGTCTGAAATTAATTTGTTTCTGTCCAATAATCCTATAATTTACTCACCAGCATTTCTGGTTTTTAATTTAATATTAATGCAAAATTTAGCTTTGATTGTAATTTGTCAAGACCTGTAAACCAGAAACTTATGAACAAGGAAAACAGTTTTAAATACCAATTTAAATCCTGATCTGCAAATATTTATCCATTCTTGTTATTTTTGATTTCACTTACCAAGATACTAGGTAAACAGGGGCTATTTCTTGCACCATATTTAGAAAGTTGTTTCATACTGAGTGTCTTACTAATCCATTAGCTTAGTTTTATTTTAACAAGTATTTGCTCTTTAAGTCCCTTGAAATGATCAGTCCTTTTACTATTCCTTTTTTAAATTAAATACCAAATAATTGGATCTATTATTTATGTGGCTTAAAGCAAAAGCACTCTCCTTTTCCAACATAACAAGGGAGACCTTTTGAAAACATATACCCTGAGTTCCTTACTCAGATAAGGCAGGAGAAGGAACAGGATATATGTTAAAAATATTTCCGGGGTGGTGGTGGCGGGGGGGGGGGGGGAGTTACACTTTGCATTTTTTAATTTAAAAAACCACTGTGGTATTTTTTTCAGTTAATATTCAGCAAGGAATTTGTTTGTTCAAAATAGTTACATCAGCTGAAGGAATCCAAGGATGAGCAGAGAAATATAGTCAAAGAAGCATCATCTTTAAAACCCAAAGACATTTTTTCCCCTATGTTTGCAAAGGAGTCCAGATTTCAAAAGACAGTCTCCATGGTTAATCTTTTCCCTTGCTAGAACCAAAGACAACAATTTACTTGGGGAACACACACAAACATTTTGAAGCTGATGTTGTTAACTGGCTCGAAACCACAGTCACTGTACTCATTTTTCTCCTGGCTTGGGAACTAGTTGAATCCTAAGTGCTTGTTACTCTTATATCCTTTCAGGCAGTCCTGTCTTTCTAATCCAATCACTGCAATGCTGTTCCTAATTACAAAAGCTGAAGCCAAACTCTGCTCATACATACAAAGACTGTTTCAGTAAAAGAAGGAAACAGCTGCGTTTCTCCTCCTCTCCACCCAACCTCTAATGGAACACACAGGGTCTTGCGGGGGGAGGAGGGAGACATGAAGAATTAGCCAGCAGAGTTCACAGGGCTGAATTCCAAATGGCATTCAAACACCACAAAAAGTAATAGGAGAAGGCAGGGCCTTTGCTTACATTGTTATGACCCCAACTTCCTCTTTGCCTTAACGTTGGAAAGAAGGGCAGCAGCTGTGGTATGTCAGTGTGCTGTCAGACGGTATACTTTCCAAACCTAGCAAGCCCACCTTCTATGAAGGTGTACATCTTGTATGAAAATTCAGTACAAGTAGTCCTCGACTTACAACAATTCATTTAGTGACCGTTCAAAGTCACAACGCATTGAAAAATGTGACTTGTGACCATATTTCTCAATATGACCTTTGCAGCATCCCCATGATCATGTGATCAAAATTCATATGCTTGCAATGGTTCATATTTATGACAGTTACTGTTTGTTGTTTGTTTGTTTGTTTGTTTGTTTGTTTGTTTGATGGATTTATAGCCACCCTTCTTCCAAAGGACTCAGGCGGTGTACAACATTAAAAAAAAAACCACATATTACAAAAGTTAAAAATAAAATTAGATAGAGGATCCAAAAAGGGTCATGTGATCACCATTTTCAACCTTCTGACAAGCAAAGTCAATTGGGAGAGCAAATTCACTTAACTTACTAACTTACCAACTGCAGTGATTCACTGAACAACTGTGTCAAGAAACATCGTAAAATGGGACCAAACTCACTTAACAAATCTCACTTAACAACAGAAATCTTGGGATCAATTTGGGGTTGTAAGGACAATTACAAGGACTTACCTGTATATCACCAGTGTAAAATGAATGTGTATGCCTGCAGCAGAATGAAGCCAAAATGTGGGTAAGACCCTTGCAAAACAATTTGGCTCCTTGCAGAAACAGCTGTGAATTAAAAGGATCTTTCACTGCTTGAGGTCCACACTGTATAGACAGGACCACACTTTTCCATTAATGCTATGGCTCCTTTTTTCAATAGGGCTGATGAGTAAATGGTGATCTGTCAGTTCAGGAGCAAATATATATACAAATACTTTGGTAACTAAAAGGAGGGCTTGTTTCAAAGGGATATGGCTTGAGAACTGTTACTACTTTAATTAGCAGTCTCGTCAAGTATTTTTTCTTATTAAAAGGTGGAAGAAGTGAGAAATTATAAATATGATTCATCTGACCCAGAGGAATATGATTTTTTTCCCCCTCTGGGTCAGGTGGGAAAAAGAAAAACTGGTAATCGATTAAAAAGTTGTGTAGGAGTTTAATAAGTAGAAGTAGGAATTAACCTGTCCTTTTTTATCAGGTGATGACAGAAATGAGGCCTTCCTATGACAATCTGATATTTGGTTTTACTGCCTTTATCCAAATAATTCTTTAAGTTTTGTGCCAGGATAGTTTTTTCACATATATAAGCAAGCAGAATGCTGCAAAACTCCATCAGTAAATGCTACTGTCTTACAAATTGGCAAAAAAAAAAAAAAATCAGAACACAAATACAAGCTGGGTGGATATTGACCTCGTAGACGATCCACACTTTGTCAAGGACCTTGGAGTACTCATCTTAAATTATCTAAGTGCCAGAGCTCACTGTAACAGAATTGCCAAAAAGGCATTAAGAGTTGTCAACCTAATCTTGCGATGCTTCTTATCCGGTAGTATTGAACTGCAAACTAGGGCACATAAACTTCTGCTAGACCAATTCTTGAATACAGCTCATCTGTTTGGAATCCACACTGCATATCAGATGTTAATACAATCAAATGAGTCCAGAGATACTTCACAAGAAGAGTTCTCCACTCCTCTGCTCGCAACAGAATATCTTATGCCACCAAACTTGAGATTTTGGGCTTAGACAACTTAGAACTTTGCTGTCTTCCATCCGACCTAAGCATAGTATATAAAATGATTTGCTATAATGTCCTACCCGTCAATGAATATTCAGCTTCAACCACAACAACATGTGAGCACACAATAGATAGAAACTAATGGTAAACCACTCCAACTTGATTGCAGAAGTACAACTTCAGTAACAGGTCATGCCTGGAATGCACTACCTGACACTGTCGTTTCTTCCCCAAACCCACAAAACTTTAACCTTAGATTATCTACTGTTGACCTCACCCCATTCCTAAGAGGTCTTTAAGGGGTGTGCCTACAGTCCCTTTCCTAATATTCCCTTGTGTTCGTATTCATTTCATGTATTCATAATCATGTTTATTTATATTAGTTACCTAATTTATGCTTGATTAAATAAATAAATAAATAAATAAGAACAAAAGCAAAAGGATGATTATAAAAAACCCAGATATCCGCAGTCATAATAACTGACAACCAAAACGATGGGAAGAAAAAAAATCATACCAATGGCATTCAGTACAGCTAATGAATGAGTGGTTTAACCATTCTGGAACTTGTGGTAGTATTTTGGAAAGTCATTACAGAACATCCTGTTTTGGGCAGCCTGATTATTATTTTCGAGTTATTTCCTTATTTGAACATAGTAGTCTTGGAGGGGGGAGGGGGGTCAGTTCAATCTTGATTTCTGGCAACTCCATGGACAAGTCCCTGCGGGGGGGGGGCAAAATTCAGAAGTGGTTTGCCATTGCCATTGCCTTCTTCCTAGAGCTAAGAGAAGGTGACCAGCCTAAAGCCTCCAGTTGGTTTTGTATCTAAGGCAGGCTAGAACTCCCAGTCTCTTGATTCTTATTCTTTTAATCATTGTGACTCTCTGCTATACTAAAAAGCCAGAAGATACCGCCTGCTGGTTCTAACTAAGCAATACTGAGCTATTTACAGATAAGTCACTAACTGCTATTGAACACTATTGGCAATTCAATTCCTGATTTTACCTGATAATATAGCTTTTTTTTCTATACCCCTTCTCTTTTCAATTCACAAGTACTATAAGGAATAAGAATATGAATGGGAATGCAAATGGTGAAGACATTGAGGCAACAAAAGAGCATAGATGCATTTGAAGATTAAACTTTATTTGGGTTGATGAAGTTTATTTCTCTCCTTGTTCATTCCTTCTTTCCTTCTCTTTATCATCATCCAACTCTGTTTCTCCAATTCCTTTTCCATCTTTTCCCACTCTTACTCTCCTTCTGGAAGAAAATGGGATTCATATATATAGAAAGACAGTCAAAGAAGCTTGAATTGTGTATGTATATTTGGCCTTAGTTTAAAAAAAATCCTACTCTTTCATTAGAAGAGACATCTTGAATCCAGAATCATTTTCCTCTCCAATAAATAGGGAATTAAAAACAGATTTTTTTTGCCTGTCTTTATATTTCAAAGATAAAACTCTGAACTGAGACATTGCTGAACAAAGCAGAAGAATGATATAAGATGGCTGGTTTCAAACAATACAGGAAGTTCAAGAAATTGGAATTTGGAGAAAAAAGATACAAGGGGCTTGCTCAGGATATAGGCAAATTCAAAAATATGTCAAGATAATTTGGAACAGATTGGCATGCACCTAAAGCAGAGCAAAAGCTTTAATTCACCCGTTTTCAATTCAAAACTTTTGCAAAGGTTCAGAGTTCTGACATGCTGAAAAACACAGTGTAATTTTGATTGAATTGGCATAAAGGGAAGAGAAATGGTTTAATTGACAGGTCTTTTCTCTTCTGATCAACTCACTCATCTCAACCAGTATAATCATTGCAATACAACATTTTGAATGGATGGTGATATCAAGGTTAGATTAGATTAGGCCTCCTCCGAATTCCATTATCCAGCCAGTGTAGACTGGCAACTACCCGGAGGAGAGCCTTCTCGGTGGCTGCTCCGACCCTCTGGAACGAACTCCCCGTGGAGATTCGGACCCTCACCACCCTCCAGTCCTTCCGCGCTGCCCTAAAGATCTGGCTGTCCCGGCTGGCCTGGGGTCAAGATTCTGACCCCACTCGAATTGTGTGACTGTTGTGTTTCTTTTAATATGTTGTATTGTCCTTATGTTGGAAATTGTTTGTCCTTCCCCCCCCCCTTTTTGAACTGTGAGCCGCCCTGAGTCCCCCAGGGAAATAAAGGGAAATAAAAATAAAGGGAAATAAAAATAAATAAGGTGAAAATTCCCCTTAGACACTGATTGGACTAAATTGTGCTAACCAGAAAGATGGAGAAAGTGCAAGGAAAGAATGAGACTCTCCCAAATTGTGAGTGCAATTTCAGTACTTTGGGAAATGCATTAGAAGTGTCTAGAACACATCCCTTCCATCTCCCAAATGACATGCCTATGACAAGTGGCCTTGGAGTCAAAGATTTATAGTCCAGCTTCTTCAAAGATATTAGAAGAGAGTCAAGATGCTGCCTTGAAAAAAAAATACCATTCCTATTTTTTTCTATATGCAAAGGACTATGGTATCCTGTTTCTAGTCTCTAGAGGACTGGCTCATAAACCTTGAACACCCCTGTGGTGGAGGATCAATGCAATGTTTAGAGAACTGTCATGGAGGAATTCAGAAGGGTTAACAGGATTTTAAAAGACGTGCTCCAAAAGCAGAAATTCAAAAGTAAACATAGTCAAAAATACGAATAGTCACTGGAGCAACAACAAGAGCTTCTCCCATTACAGAAGATTGTATTGAAGATCATCTTTACACCACAGGTAATCACTTCATAAAAACAGAACCTACCTAGTTGCAAAATTATTTGTTTTATTATCATTGAATTTTGCTGTAATCTAAGAGCTACATTAGGTAAGGGCCATGAGATAGTATAATTGCAATTCGAATCTATTGCAATAGGCCTGTATAAACTATACCACTGATGATGATGTTGTCCTTCGTATTTGAAGAGGACATTGACATCTAACAGGTTGTGGGCTGTCCACAATGTGTCCGCAGGTGGCTGGTAAAATGTTCTGCCACATGTCAGGCAGACCTGTGTGGGCACCATTGTTGCAGCATTTGAGGTTTGGCTTTGAGGAGTGCTCACCTCTCTTGTGCTATGGTTGTTCTTCTGTCCTCAGATAACTGGAAGCCTTGATAGATCAGCGTGCACCATACATGCACACATACCACATAGGTATCAAATAATCATAACATTCAAAGACTTGATACAACTGCTTCCAAGTTTTCTAAAGATTTCAATTCCTTAGTTACCCCAATCTATGTATTTCACAGAGAATGGAGAATATCCAAACCAAACTGAACATAAAATCCATATTTCTACAAAATTCTAAATGATATTAGGAGTAGCATTCAAGTTCAAAGTATGAAGGAAGTCATTCCTTTTTATCTCCAACAAAGTCAAGACTTGTCTTATTGAGAACTGTGGACATTGCCTTAGCAATAATTGTCCCAACTGTCTATAAAAATGTCTTTCTTCACTGGAATCATTTTTGCTTATATTTATTCAGCAATATCCCTAAGGAATTCTAAAGAACCTTGTAATGGAAAAACACTTAGCTGAATGAATTTAAGACTTCCTAAAAGAAAGTGAAACTTAAGCCTCTCTCTTTAACTGAAATCCAATAATGCTCTTAAAAAAGAGGCATTGTTGCTAAACTACATTTAATATATTCTTTAATGTAGGAAAATTACAGCAAAGTCAACTTTGCTGTAACAAAAGACTATTTATTAATACTTTGACTAGAAAATGAAATGTCTATATATTTAAATTTGTATAGATTCTATAGAAGTCTATATTAGATGATAGATAGATAGATAGATAGATAGATAGATAGATAGATAGATAGATTATAAGAATATATAATGTTATTGTATCTGAAACAAGTTGTTATTTTAGGATTTCCATTAAAAATTTCAAATTATTATTTTTATTGCTAATTATCAGGGAGAATAAAAGAATATATACTCCTCATTCCCGTAAGCTTAGTTATTTCAGGCAGAACTTTATTTTTTTACTATTTTCTGACAGTTTTTTATTTTAAAACTCTGGATTATAAATTCTATTTATGTTTGACATTTATTTGTAGTTGAACTGCAGCAGCCCCATAATCTGCAGCATGAGAAAATAAGAGTTTCAATTTACTTTAATTTGACATCTATTATGCTTGACTATAGTGACATTGCAAATAAGTATTCTTGATTAACTTGTAACAAAACTATTGCATCTTTTAAAATTAAATATTCATCTAGAACTCTCAAGGGAGAAAGTCTTTGAAAACTAGTAATTTCAGTACAAATTACTTTAATAGCAATAGCAATAGCAGTAGACTTATATACCGCTTCATAGGCCTTTCAGGCCTCTCTAAGCGGTTTACAGAGAGTCAGCATATTGCCCCCAACAATCTGGGTCCTCATTTTACCCACCTCGGAAGGATGGAAGGCTGAGTCGACCCTGAGCCGGTGAGATTTGAACCGCTGACCTGCTGATCTAGCAGTAGCCTGCAGTGCTGCATTTAACCACTGCGCCACCTTGGCTCTGGAATATCTGGAATTTAAAGTTCTTTAAATTATAGAAGCAAATTATTGAAAATTTAGCCAACTTTTCATCTTTTAGAAACATAGAAAACTGTTACCAAAAAAGACCTAATTGTCCATTGGGTCTTCCTTCCTTCCTTCCTTCCTTCCTTCCTTCCTTCCTTCCTTCCTTCCTTCCTTCCTTCCTTTCTTACTTTAAATTATCTTGTATTTTATTTTATTGTCATATTTATTCTAAGCATGTTTAAATTCAGTTGTTACTTTAGTATCAACATTTGGCCATTTTTTAAACTCTGAAATGAAAAGCTCGAAATACTACGGCTATATTTGTAAAATCTGTCCTTTTTCATTAAATGTATTCCCAAATTTTTAGTGATAGAAACTTTTATTTCAATGCATCCTTGCAAAATCATAACTATTAAATGGAACTGTTAAATGGAAGCAAATAATTCTTTCTCAAAGGAAAACATATTATATGAATTGAACAAAGACATTGATTTGTTTCCGTTTAGAGATGATATCACTGAGTGGTGCTCTAGAGACTTATTGTGATATCACAGCACATATTTCATTTCTGAAAACCACAGGTGTCCAAGTCCTCATGAAATTCTCTCCTTTCTCTGTGTCTGAAGCAAAGAGACCAATCAAGGTCCATCTGAAATGGAGAAGCAGTTTGAAAATTCCTGGATATTCAATCCTTTCTTTGGGGACCATTCTTCACAAGGAAATCTTTTACTCATATGGTGGACTTTTTACATAGTTTGTACAGAAAGCAGCAGGACTTGTGTTCTGTAAATATACAATAAAAAGCAAAATCAGGACCAGTTAAAAAGTTACAATATGGATGTGCCAATTTCCCTTCAGACTTCACTTATATAAGACAGTATGTTGTAACTGGAAATTCTAATGCTCTCCATTAGCTGGGGTAACATGTCCCAGGGATCATGGAAAACAGTCCTTGAATCTGAAGTCTCAAACTTTGCCAGTTTACGATTTTCTCTCCTCAGGTGCTTCAGCCTTAAGTATGTGGCATTTCACCTTCCCTCTGTATCTCAATACAATAATAAATGGGTTACTTCTTTTCTAGTTCTGATTACCTTGATGTGTAATACAAAATATGAAGGGAAACACTGCTTGTCACAGGTAGCACAGGTGTTCTGTCTTTGTTCTTGGTGCAGTAGTATACCCTGATGATGCTTCTTCAGATATAAATTGTTAGTGCAACAGATCACTTTCTGTGTTTAGCTTCTACTGAAGTGTACTGGGTACATTAAGTGAAGTACTGGGTGAATAATTACACAATATTTATTTATAAAATAATAGTGGAAAACAATTTAAACTCAAATATTTAATAAAGTAACAGAAATTAAATATGCCATATCAGGAAGTGTTTTAGGATTACTGCCATGTGTTCATGGTTTAATGTGATGCAATTGGACAATTTAATCAAAACTTTTAAATTAGGAATTTCATTAACTAATGCACCAAATGGAACAAAAAATTATAATAAAATGTTATATTAAAATCTGCTAAATGCTTTACAATATTTTATAACTAAATTAGCATACATGATTTCTATTAATCAGGGTGTAATAGCAGACAGGGCTCAAGCCAAAATAGAATCATTTGCATTTCTAGTACTTACAGATGTTTCCTATGAACAATTAAATTTTGTTACTAAAGAAAATCCTGTTGGGTTAAAAAGCTTTTCTGAAAGACTCACCCAAACTAGTTCAAATAAAATAATTGCATTGTTTATACAAAGGAGCTCGCCTCACAAACCTTGATTCTTCATAGAGTTTGCAAAATTTTCTGCAGCTGTTTCATTCAGCAGTATGGCAATAATTACAATTATCAGTAGGAGTATGAGTAGAAGTACTTATACTACAACTTTATCTGATGCATTAACTATTTTTACTTTTACAAGGCTAAAGGTATCATGTATACAAAGCTGTTTAATATTACTTTTATACTCTGAAACATTCAATATATTCCAAGCCTGTGAACCATGCTAAAAATATAAATTTCCTCAGAGAGTTGGCCAGGGGAAAGAAGGGGAAATATGTCTGTATCAAAAACAGACCAGATGGACTAACACTAGGAGTTTTAGTAAAATGAAGTTTGCTAAACTTCAAAGCTTTAATAGTTGTGCCCATTCTGATTTATTAGGAAATGTATTTTTTTAAACGAAGACCAGCAATGTAGGCTAAACCTGCTATCTTAAACTTTTGAAAAACCTTTTGAAAGCTAGATATAAATTATTTCTTTTACTAGAAAAAAGTGTATAACAATGCTTGAGAACTTATATGAGCTGTGATGGTGCAGTGGTTAGATTGCAGTATTGCAGACTACTTCTGCTGATCATCAACTCTCAGCAATTTGACAGATTGAATCTTACTAAGCTCAAAGTTGACTCAGTCTTCCATCCTTCCAAGGTGGGTAAAACAGAGGTGGCATTCTACCGGTTCGGACCAAACCGGTAGCGGAAATCGTGTGTGGCTCCGCCCACCAACACCGAGCTCTATGGCATCCCATTAAGGCCCCCTTTTCACCAAAAGCGCAATGAGTTGAAGGATCACATTTGCAAACCGGTAGGGAAGGTAAATGTATACCACTCCTAAGGTAAAATGAGGACCCAGATTGTAGGGGACAATGTGCTGATTCTGTAAACTGCTGGAACACATGTACAAACACACAAAAACACATACACAAAACATGAAAAAGACAGGCACTGGAATGAAGAGTCTGTTCAGATGTATCTGCTTATACATAGGTGAGACACTGAATTGTGATTTACACAATTTATGAATGTCAGTTGCTGTTACACACAAAATATCTCACCATCCATTGTTGTAGCTTCTCATTACAATAATATTACTTGTGCTCTTGTATCAAAACATAGTGGTAGGTTTCAGCCAATTCTGATTGATACGCACGTACCGTTTGAAAGAATTTAATGTGCCTTTCCATACTGGGGCTTCTGGGGGTCCAGAACCGGAACAGTTCCCCCCCCATGGCCTGCCGCTCCCCCCACTTGCCCACCAGCAGAAGCCTTCTGGGAGGTTTTGGCTGGCAGGCACGTGGAGGGAGGGAGGGGAATCCATGCGGAGGTAGGAAATTGGATGGATTCCCCACCCCCTTCATTGGAAATGATGTGGCTGTCAGAGGAGAGAGCAGCATGCGCCCATTGGCTTGTCTGTTGGCTTCTCCAATGAATTATCCCCTCCTGTTAATTCTTCTGTTTGAACAAGCCATGTGGGGCATGCTCCCTTGCTTTGACAGCCACCTCATTTCCAATTGGGGGGAGTAAGAAATCCATCTTTTCCATCCCTCTCCATGGATCCATGGATCCTCCCCCAGTTGAAAATGTAGGACTGTGAAAGACAAGGCAGTATGCCCTGCATGTTCAAGCAGTAAAAGAATGAACAGGAGAGGAGTTCCACGCAGGGCTTTTTAAATAGCTGAACTCCACTCCTGTACCACAGGCAGGCCGGATTGGGAGCGCACACCAGGCTGTTGCTCCTCCTGCTGCCGCTGATGTTGGCACGACTCTTGTAAGTGGAAGAGAAAAAAAATAATAAAAGGCCAACCAAGACCATTCTGTAAGTTGATTAACATAAACAGAAGGATAACTACCATCCATTTATCAGCTGATGTTTAAGGTATGCATTCTGGGGACAGCAAACTGATCTCAAACCTATCACCATCAATAGCTATTGAAAAGGTCCCATTTTGTCTCACTAATAACCACTTCAATATAAGGTCATAATAATAATGTTAATGCTGTACTGTTACCAAGCATTGTATGTGGAATTTGGTGCCACCAAACTTTAAAGTTGGGAGGCATGAGTTAGATTCTGAAGTCATTCTGGACTGTTGGTCCTTGTTTTAAAGATTTGGGCCCTGAAAACAAGCAAGACCTGCTGAAAAGGAGCCAATAAATAAAAAGTTACCAAACATAAGGGAATGGGCAACAGACATAAAAAAAGTAGGCTGAATTTCCATCACACCCTTGAAGTCGCCATCTGGACTTATTTTATCATACCCTGCAGACACTCCTGGATCTGATCTATGTTGATTAGTTCTTTTCCTTTCAAGCAACTGATTATATAACAGCTACCCTCAGCTCTGTGGCTTTAACTCCTGGAAGCAGATGTTTTTCTAGAACAGTAATGAATATCATTTTGCCCATCACTGATGTAAAACACTTAAAAGCACAAGAATAGTTTCCCCTTATTTAATAAAAAAAGAGAAAGAGGAAAAAAGAAAGAAAGAATGAAAGAGAAAGAAAGAAAGAAAGAAAGAAAGAAAGAAAGAAAGAAAGAAGAAAGAAAGAAAGAAAGAAAGAACCATCAACTTAAATACAGGGGAGTGTTTATATTTGCATGAACAAATGCCAATGTTGAATTGCCATTTCATTTTTAGCTTCGAAATATGGAACAATTTAATGCCACCAGTTCTCTGGGCATGGCTTGATGGGGGGAGGGTAATGTGACTGGGTGGGCATGGCTATTTTTTTTTAATTTTTAAAGCATTTTTTACTACCTATTCACCAAAAGTAGTAGTAAAAAATGCTTTAAGAAGTGAAAGAAAATGTTCAGCTGTGCGGTGCGATCATGGGAACCTTATTTTCCATTTTTAAAGCATTTTTTAACGACAAGTTCAGGTGAATAGGTACTAAAAAATTGTTTTAAAGGTGAAAAAAAGATTCCAACAATCGAATGGCTCATAGCTGATCTGCATGATCGTTGAAGCTTTTTTTTTTTACTACTGGTTCATGGAACCAACAACAATTGTCCCTTCCGGTTCGCGTGAACCTGTGAAAAACAAGCATTTCACCCCTGGATGAGATTGCCTTTCTGAAATGTTTTAATATATGGCAGTGTTATCCTTTTCATCACTTGTGTTAGTTGTGCTGAATTGGGTTGAGTCGTCAAGCAGTTTTTAGAATTTTGTGTGGATGAATATGTTGTTGATAGTTTTATATGTGTTTTGTAGTTGGAATGTGTTGATGGAATATGTGCTGATGTGATGTGTCTTCTCTAGTTCTCCAATTACATAAAACACACAAAACCATCAACAAATCTTCAAAGGAATAAAATTCAATAGGGAAGTAGAAAACAACATGATTTAATATTTTCAAATGTTCATATTCATTTGAACAGGAATTTGGTAACACTTCTTTCTATCAAATTCTATGTCTCTAATGAAGTGAACTGAAGCTCATAAAGGCTGATACCATTTAACAAAATATGTTGGTTGAAAAATGTATTATAAGACTCCTCTTGAGTTTTTGCAAGCATAGACTATCTAGGGTCTCCTATGGTGTCCAGGTTTCATTCATATTAAGCCATGATGGTTCAGAAATTTAAAATAATGTGAAAATAATAATATGCAACAAATTTCATAGAACAGATTAAAAAAATATGAAAAGGACAAATACATACAATAAATATAGTATTTCAGTTAGCAAAGCTAATGTTTACCCCTAGGAGATTATAGGATTATTGGTTTCTATAAACAACTGCATGAAAAAGTCCTGCGCGGTTTACGGTTTATGACTTTTTTAGGACAGGTCATTGATTTTATGATATCGTATGCTAACTGCCATTCAAATATTGTTATATTTAAATAAATACTGGTGGTTTTTAAGTGAAAGGCCTTTTGCAATTTGGTGCTGTTTGGATGGGGATTGTGAATTTTCTTGCATGCTTGCAATGCATGCTTACAATGACTATGAAAACAGATTAACTGATGCATATCCATTGGCATACGTGTTGCAATTACTATGGCCGATGCTAGTATTTTGTTAACATTTTTATTGTTTGTGGCCCTGAAAAGGACCATTTAGGAACCAAACATGGTTACTAATATGAAATTGGCCAGCCCTTATTGCTTATCACCAGGAGGCATCACTTTGGCATAGACTGTATAAGCCTTTGCACGTGATCTTTGGTGGCAATGTGGTGCCAGGCTGCAATAATGGATTCAATCAGCTCGTGCTTGGTCTTCAGATGCTTCTTGCTTATTTCATAACCAATCTTGGCCCACAAATTCTCAATTGGGTTCAAATCCGGACTCTGAGCTGGCAATCCAGGAGTCAAACACCATGCTTCTTCATCCACTGCTGGATGGACTTGGCTTGATGACAAGGAGCATTGTCATCCTGGAAGTAAAAGTCCTTCCCTACAAGTTGCTGAGCTGAAGGAAGCATGATCTTTTCCAGGACTTCAACATACTGCTTGGGATTCATGATTCCCTGCACAATTTGTATCTGACCAATACCAGAAGCAGCGATACAGCCCCAGATCATTATGTGCAATAGATGCTTCACAGATAGAAAGCAAAGGCCTTTATCCTTGCCCGCAGCCAGAGCTAAATTAAATTTCTCGATGCTTTTCATGCCTATTTATAGTCAGAGAGTATGACAACATTGATTGGCTCAAAATGCCTCTGTGCATTTTGATTGGTCAGCCAAAGCTTGCTGCTGATTGGCTATTTTCGATCCTAAAATTCAAGTTATGTTTGTTTTAGCACATAAACTCACTCTAAACCATAAAGACTTTGGTTATATTAATAAAAATTATGCATCTCAATCTAACTATGGAAATTTTCATCAAAGTACTAATTTTGCGGGTTTTTTTATGAGGTAAAAGTTGATTAAACATGTAAATACAGCTTAAAACTGAAAGCGTACAGGACTTTTTCACATAGCTGTATTTATAAAACATAAGTGAAATGTGAGCTTTGCTTCACCAAATGCTTTTCCAAGTAACTCTATAGGATTCCTTTTAAGAGAGGGAGAGGGGCTTTCTTAACAGAGAAATAAAGATGGGATCTACAAAGACGAACCAGTAATGAAAGCAATTATAATGTCTCTCAAATTACAATATACCACATGTGTTAGCAGTCAATATCAAAGCATATTTGGCTTACGTTCTAAGAAACAGTTAGCGACTGAATTTTATTTAAAATATCCAAAATTTATTTAAAGACACATCGTTAGTAGGAAGTCATGGATAATACTTTCTGCCAAATTAAGTGCTAAGAGTATCAATCAGAAAATGAATTTTGGACTAAGAAATGAGGAAAGGAAAATTGTCAGAATATCTGAGCACCCCCTGATGGATGTTTTATGTATTTAATTATACACTCTTTTAAAGTAAGCCTTATTAAATAGAATCTTAAGATTTTTATAACAACTGCTTCTAACTTGAGCAGGGTCTGATAAGGGTAACTAAAACACTCAAATATTACAAAAGAAATATTGTTAAATATATTCAGACAACAAAAGCTACTGTACATTTATTTTATTACCATACTTTTATTATTGGTTATCTTTGCACCAAATTTGCTGCATCCAAATTATAAGGTCAATATGTGTCGCAGAGTCATTGGAGTCAGGAAATATATAAATTTAATATATTTTTATTATAGTTGGGTTGCAGTCAGCCAGATGTTTAGAATGAAGTTGACATTTTGATCCACCTATTCTTTCTTAGGATTTGGAATAGGCAAATGTTGTTTTATGATGTTAAAGATATCATCATAAGTTGTTCCAAGTAAAGAAAACTTTTGCAGTCGATTGGTTCTGATTCTGTCTATGCCTGTGGTGTTCTAGTGGTCTCCAGACATTTGGGGATTGGAGCATATTACTATTGGTACTATCTTTGTTTTCTTTTGCCTCGGTCATTCTATTTTGTCTTCTGTTTTTCTCCAGTTTTTTCTCTTCTACCCTGCTGTCTCCAGATACTACTACATCTATTACTATTAAAAAATAAACCACAAATATACCAAATGCATTGAAATTTCATAGGAAGGTTAAAAATAAACATTTGTTAATTTATCCACTTCTGACTACATAAAACTGTAACATTCATCTTTTGGAAATAATCCAAATAATTATTTTTAAACAAATTATATAAAACAAATTTTATAAAAGTAGTTTCATTTCCAACTCTACAACCTGTTTTACTCATAAATACTAAGACCATTCACCACCGCCAGTTGTTTTTCCTAACAGGTTTATGGAAATAGGTAATATTCACACAAAAGAGGTGACGTATGGTCCAAGTTATATATGGATTTTTCGGATCCATTATGAAATGTGATATGGCTGAATATTTCACTCATATTTCCACTCTGAAGTTGTTTTTCTTTGCTTACCAGAAGGAAATTTATGCTTTTTCTTTTGTCTCTTACAATTAAAAGACAATGTAAGAAAAATGTTGCATAGAAAAGTGAAATATATTAAGGTGTTTCTTAAAGTGCAAGTTGGAACCTGACATCAAAAAAAGACGATGGCAGTCACCCCTATGCAAACAATGCTTTGTTCCTTTTACATGGACATCTTCACAGAAGCCATATAAAAAGGAACAACTACCAACGTAACTTTTTTGCCATCCAGAGGATGCCCTGATATGGATCTTCTTTGAAGGAGATGTGCAGTTCAGAAATGAACAAATGAATAAAATAAACCACAAATAATGCTGAAGAAGGTTCAACATTTTATGTGTGAGATATCATGACAGATGTACAAAAGGGAGAGAGTTTGGGTCACAATGACTTTACATCATTTCTATTGCCTTGACATTGACACACAAACACATATATATTAGATGCCTCTGATTGGTGTGGAAAAGTTCAGAGTTCAGTCTGCAAATTATGAAACCATTCCACTAATTCTTCATGCATGTCAAGTTTTG
Organism: Thamnophis elegans; assembly: GCF_009769535.1. Classification (NCBI taxonomy): domain Eukaryota; kingdom Metazoa; phylum Chordata; class Lepidosauria; order Squamata; family Natricidae; genus Thamnophis; species Thamnophis elegans. The sequence continues at coordinate 43,391,074 of NC_045558.1, forward strand.
CTTATGCTCTTACAAATGGAAAAGAACTATACAGGAAGCTAAAAATGCCAAATGTACAGATTTAGAAACGCGGGAGCACATAATGCTCAGTATCTAACATACAAAAGACAATTAAGAAAGCATGACCATTTCAGGAAGTGGTTTCCTTTTGCTTTATTTACTAGTTATTCTACTTCAGCAAGGCCTCCAATCATATCATGCCAGAATGTGGAATACATTAAAAATAATGGCATGCCAGAAAATTCAATTATTCTTTACATTTGTTTATTATTTACAATGAACCAGAAGCTACTTAAGATCTGAATTTAGAGAAACAGATGGCTCGGTCCCCATATCTGCTTCAGTTATAGAGTGCAAGTATTGGTAAGACAGATAAGAGGGAATAGATCTAGCCAGCAAAATCAAAATAGAAAGCCAAAACATGAACTATTTAAGATACACAGAATTTCTTAAAATAACAAATTTACAATATAATTGGAATTGGCCTGCCTTCATCACAGAATTTGCTTTCTCTTGTAATAAGTCTGTTCTTTTTTAAAAATTATTATTTTTCCCTTTTACAACACCTTATAGTCATTACATCAACATTGTCATGTCATCATACCTGTACATGTATATATTTTGCTTCTATATTTACACACTTTATACACAGTTCTATATATATTTATATATATATATTGTTTTTTTGGCTTAATTAATTTTATTCCTGTTTTGCAGCCATTTGTACCAATTGTTCCAAATTTCATAATATTTCGACTCTTCTTTATCTTTTAATTTCAGTGTTAATTTGTCCATCTCTGCACAATCCAACGTTTTTTTAATCACTAATTCGTCCGAGGGGGTATTAGAAGAAGCCATCACTGGACCCAGCCAGTTTGAACAACTACCGTCCAGTCTCCAACCTCCCCTTCATTGGGAAGGTTGTTGAGAAAGTGGTGGCCTCGCAACCCCGGCGGTCCTTGGATGAAGCCGATTATCTAGACTCCTTTCAGTCTGGTTTCAAGCCTGGCTACAGCACGGAAACCGCTTTGGTCGCACTGACCGATGATCTCTGGAGAGCCAGGGATGGAGGTCATTCCTCCATCCTAGTGCTCCTTGACCTCTCAGCGGCCTTCGATACCATCGACCATGGTATCCTTCTGCGACAACTGCGAGAGGTGGGGGTGGGAGGCACCGTTTTTCGGTGGTTCTCCTCCTACCTCTCGGACAGGTCGTAGTCGGTATTAGTTGGGGAGGAGAGGTCGACCCCTAGGCCCCCGAAATACGGGGTTCCTCAGGGTTCGGTCCTGTCCCCCCTGCTATTTAATATCTACATGAAGCCACTGGGTGAGATCATTCGACGGCACGGGATAAAACACCATCAATATGCGGACGATACACAGTTGTATCTGTCCGCCCCGTGCCAACTCAGTGAAGCGGTTGACATGATGTGCCAGTGCCTGGAGGCTGTTAGGGTCTGGATGGGGGTTAACAAGCTTGTACTCAATCCAGACAAGACCGAGTGGCTGTTGTGTTTTCCTCCCAAAAACTTGGTCAATATTCCATCACTCAGGCTGGGGGGTGAAAACCTACGCCCCTCAGACAGGGCTCGCAACTTGGGGGTCCTCCTGGATCCACAGCTGACTTTAGAACACCATTTGTCGGCTGTGACCAGGGGGGCATTTGCCCAGGTTCGCCTGGTGCACCAGTTGCGTCCCTACCTGGACCGGGAGGCACTCGCAACAGTCACTCATGCCCTCGTGACCTCAAGACTGGACTACTGCAATGCGCTCTACATGGGGCAGCCCTTGAAGAGTATTCGGAGATTGTGGGTGCACCTCGGTACACCCTATCCTCCGCGAGCTGCACTGGTTACCGATCAGTCTCTGGATACGCTTCAAGGTGCTAGTCGTAACTTATAAAGCCCTTCATGGTATTGGATCTGGGTACTTGAGAGACCGCCTGCTGCCAATTACCTCCCACAGACCCATTAGATCTCACAGGGTTGGCCTCCTCCGGGTGCCATCTACCAGCCAATGCCACCTGGCTATTACCCGGGGGAGGGCCTTCTCTGTGGCAGCTCCGGCCCTGTGGAATGAACTCCCCACAGGGATTCGGACCCTCACCTCTCTCCAGGCCTTCCGAAAAGCCGTCAAAACCTGGCTTTGCCGGCAGGCTTGGGGGTGATGAGTTCCCTCCCCTCTCGACATGTATGGTTGTGCGACTGTTGTCTACTTTTATTACTTGTATTTTCTCTTTTATGTTCCCCCCCTTTTTCCCCCTTGAATTGTTCGCTGCCCTGAGTCCTCCCAGAAAAGGGCGGCATACAAATAATAAAAATACAATACAATACAATACAATTGGGCAAATGCTATTCTAGCTATAGTTAGCAGATGTGTTAATATGTACTTAATTTTCTTTGTATATTTCCCTTTGATTATTCCCAGTAGAAAGATTTCGGGTTGTATTTTATCTGTTCTCCTGTAATTTCTTGCACCCATTTCCAAATTTTCTGTCCAATATTTTTGTGTTTCCGGGCAGGTCCACCATATGTGATAATAAGTCCCTTGTAGTTTTTTATACTTCCAGCAGGTTGGCTTCATGTTTGGGTACATTTTAGCTAAACTTGTTGGTGATAAATGCCAATGATAAAACATTTTGCATATACTTTCTTTAAGTGCTGCTGATCGTGTTAGTTTATAATTTGTGTTCCAAATTCTTTCCCAATCCACTAGATCTAACCAAAGTTTTTGGCCCACGCTATCATGCAACCTTTAACTTTTTCTTCTTCTTCTAATGTTACTTCTAATAAATATTTGTAAATTTTCGTTATGAATTTATTTTCCGGGCCAATTAAAATTTTATCTATTTGTTGTAATTCTGTGTATATTCCATATTCTTTTACATCATTTTTGTATCTAGTTGGAGATATGGCCACCAATCTATATTTATATTTTGCTCCTTTAATTCTGGATTTGTTTTCAAATTCCCTTGGCTATCTAAAATTTCACTATATCTAACCATTTTCGATAGATCTAGTGTATTGGGATGTGTCATGGCTTCCATAGTGGAAAGCCATGTCTATATTTTCATGTAATGTTTTTCTCTAATTTTATTCCAGACCTGTATCAGTGCATCTCTAATATAGTGTCTGTGAAAATATTTTTGTTTCTTTTTACCCTCTTCCCATAGGAAAAAATGCCATCCCATTTGCAAATCATGGCCGTCTAATGTTAGTATTCTTTTATTTTTTAAATTTATCCAATTCCTGATCCATGTTTGCTCTTTAGTATCAATCGTTTTATCTTTTTTTTCCTCTTTCCCCTCCAAAAATTCTATTAAGAAAAAAAAAAGGTTTATATAGAAAAACAGTCAGGATTATGAGAGCTAATCTTCTGGTTTTGTTAAATCTGAAAAGTGGATTGATGATTGATGTAAAGACTATACATGCACAATTCAGTCAAGGATATCCTACTAAAATTGTCCATCTTTATTGTAGCATTCAAATTTTAAATGGAAAGAGGAAATTGCAAAGTTACTTTGCTGAAAGATATGTAAACAAACACAAAGATAGGTATATGATCACCTAGTTACTACCTTTCTTTTATCACATGATTTATAATCAACCTTCCTTCCATAAGTTCAAAACAATGTATTTCATTCAGGTCAGGCAGAACACATACAACACAGTTCTTGTTCATGTAGAAGTATGCCTTCTTCCCAAGAAGTTTACATAAATTTTAGCAATTCTAGCAGTTTACTTAATTGGATGGAAAATCCATTGGGTTTGGTGCTATTCAACTGCTGACAAAGACTTTTAAAAAAAGGTTTTGTTCTATTACCCATATTCATAAAAATTGAATTAAAATTATATTGTATGTTTATAGGCTTTTAACTTTATATTAGCATCAATTGTTTGAATAAAATAACTGTGCCAAACTGTGGCTTTCTTGACAGGGCCTATCCTCCGATAGCTTGCAAGCATGACGAACTGTTTAACAATCACAGTGTGAATTCAGTGTTTCTTATAGGTTGCGCTGGAAATCAATTGCAAAGGTTCTGTTGTATGCCTACAAGGCAGAATAGAAAAAAATATGTCATTCCCTCAAATAAGATTCACATGAAGATAAAAGACTCACATTTGAAGTAAAATACAACAATCAAAAAAATCCACCGTACACAATTTGCATCATTTTGACCCATCATGTCCCCATTAAAATGCCAATCATTTCACAAAACAAAAAGGTTTGAATGACTATAAGAATTATCTACTTTGGGTTCTGTTATTCAGGACAAGAATATCTAGAAAAACAGAATTAAAGAGAGACAGAAATGTGTGAGGTTTATTTTGAGAACAAAACACATTCAATTTAGATGAATAGCTTAATTACAGATTAAAACAGATTTGCCAAACATGGGGAAAATGCTCCAATAATACTTCATAGGTTCCTCTGATCAATACTGGTCAATGCAATCTCTTGAGAACTTTGCAAAGGATTTCAACAATCAGGTTTTATTTTCCATATCTGTTTTATTTCCATTCTTTTCCCATGATAAATCTATCCATCATATCCAGAGCCCTTTCTGGTTGGTCATAAGGCAAGATGTGTCCTCCTCCTCGAACAATGACCTATGGAATTACATATAAAAACAAATTAGAGATATCACAAAGGAATGGGTAGAAAAATGCTCTAGGATTAAATAGTGTTATCTATTGGAACTCTGTTCTCAAATCTTAGTCACTACCTATTAACTGATCCTTGTATAACAACTTGTACATGCAGTATTGCAGGCTACTTCTGCTGATCACTGCTGTCAGCAGTTTGGCAGTTCTGGTCTCACCGGCTCAAGGTTGACTCAGTCTTCCATCCTTCCGAGGTCGATAAAATGAGAACCCAGATTGTTGAGGGGCAATATGTTGATTCTGTAAACCACTTAGAGAGGGCTGTAAAGCACTGTGAAGGGTTATATAAGTCTAAATGGTATTGCTCTTGCCAATGTATTCCCATATGCAATTCAAGGTGCTGGTTGTCATCTTTAAAGCTCTCTATATTATAACCCTATAAAGGTTATGTAAGAGACCCTAGAATCCCAGTTGATTCTACCTATCCAATTGGGTCCAGCAGGCTCTGGGTCCCATCAGCCAAGACATGCCAGCTTAAGGAGAGATGTGTCTTTTCTACCATAGTTCTTGCTCTATGGAACATCCTTCCTCCTGATATTAGAATAGTGGCCTTTTGCAAGGCCTTGAAAACTTAGCAATGTGCCTGGCTTCTATGTAAAGAACTTTGTTTCCTGGATGCACTGACACCAAAAGTTTATAATATCCCTTGGCTATTTTTTGTATTGGATTTTAACTGTTTTAATTATTTTTATGATCATTGCCCAAAGTTGCTGGTTTGAGGTGGAAAACTATATAAATTGAACAAATGCCGGAGACGTAGGCAGCATAAAAAATGAATGAATGAATTAGCTACAAAGCTACTCTCAGTTCCATTAGTGATATTAGTACTACCACTGCTACTAAATTAGTAGTAATTGCTTGGTTGAATATATAATGTAAAGTCAGGAACCACAGTTTACAGGATCAGTGTTTTGTTACACACAGTGTTACATAACCAGACAAATCAAACTATAGCCTGTTCTAATGTGTGATTCTAGTGATACCTGAAGTTTATTTACTCTTTTCAATTAACACTGTATAACCATACATAAGCATATCAATTTAAAATGAGATTGGCATAAGGGAAAATGAAAATTTCACAAGGAAGAAAATTTAAGGACTCATATACAATCATTCATTCATTATTCTGTAAGAGAACACTTTTCTACTCTAGACAAGTTCAAATCATCACAACCAGATGAATCACATCCCAGGGTGCTGAAGGAGCTAGCAGATGTGATCTCAGAATCACTGAACCACTGATCCTGGAGCACTGGCAAACTACTAGTGAACTGAAAAAAAGAGCTGACACAGTTCGTATCTTCAAAAAAGGTAAAATCATGGATCCAGGAAATTACCAATTAATCAGCCTGACATCAATATCTGGAAAGATCCTGGAAAAGATAATCCAGCAACAAATCTGCAAACACTAGAGACAATCAAAGTTATTATCAGAAGCTAGCATGAGTTTGACAAAAACAAATCATGCCCAACAAATCTTATTTCATTCCTTAACAATGTTACTAAATTAGAGGAAAAGAGAAATGCTATGTACATAATTTTCTTGGGATTCAGTAAGTCATTTGACAAAATGGATCTCAATCTACTTCTTGGTAAGTTAAAATGTGGGATAGACAGCATCAGATGAATTTATAACTGGATGTTCAACCGCAGTCAACATGTAGTCCTTGATGGAAGCAAGTATACAGTGGGGTACCCTAAGATTATGTTCTGTGCTCAGGACTCTTCAACATTTTCATAATTGATTTAGATGATAGAATAGAAAGGGGACTTATCAAATTTGCAAATGACAGCAACTTGGTGGGAATAGTAAACATTTTAGAGGATAGGTTTAAGATCCAGAAGGATCTTGACACTACACTTGGCTCTAAACAACAGAGTAAAATTCTACAATGAGAAAAGTGAAGTTTTATACTTGGACAAGAAAAACCAAATGCATAAGTGTAGAATCGGTGGTATCTGGCTCAATAGTAGTAACTGTGAGAGAGATCGGGATCATTTAAATATGTGCTAGCAGTACAAAAAAGCCAGGGAAGTCCTAGGCTACATTAACAGAGGATAGAATCAAGATCATGTGAATGATTAATACCACTTTATAATTGTTTGCTAAGTCCACACACTTGGAATAGTGCATTCAGTTTTGGTCACCATAACACACAAAAAATGTTGAAATTCTAGAGAACAGCAACAAAGATGATTAGGGGACTGAAGGCTAACACATGAAGAATGGTAGCAGGAACTGGGTATGTCTGGTGTAATGAAGAGCATGTTAACAGTATTCCAACATCTAAGGGGCTTTGACCTCAACTCTAATCCTTCAATACTGCCCTTCTACTCTTCAATCCATGGACAAATATGCAGAGGACTGCAAGATTCCTCTGTTAATCCGTTATCTGAGATAATGCTCATCTTACAAATGCCAGCAATGTCATTCAGGTTTTGATGGAACTGCAAATGCTAAAGTTCCACAGATATGCATATAACTTCCTGTGGGGGGAAAGACTGGACAGATTATTATTTTTTCTATGTTCAGTATTGGAGAAAGAGTAGAAAAAGAAAAAAAAACTAACAAGATTCAATTCCAAATGGTATTTATGTACAAGCAGAAAGCAACAGTGGAATTCAGAGCCTTTGCTTACATTTACCCAGATCCATTCTGACCCTGGTGTTTAAAGAAAAAGAAGGCAACAGCTGTAACATTTCTGGGTGCTTTCTGATCATTCAGCTTCAAAAAAACAAAGGTCTTTGAATGCCAGTGTTTTAAGTGCTTGCATCTTTTTGTCATATGTCCCTGTATCCTGAATGTAACCCTACTTAGTTTATAGACTGATTTGGATAAAAGGAAATTATCTACTCCTAAGACATATCACATGACACCTCTAAGCAAATTTCTTTCCAGACTTTTCCTAGAAAGAAACCATAGGTTTCCTTTGCCCACCCCCACATTAGAATTAAAAGATTATATGAGCATATACCATATTTATTTCCCCCCTGCTCTCTTTCCCTGTCTCTTTCTCTCTCTTACACACACACCCCAAAGTGGTGTTCAGCTGGTTCTGACCAGTTTTGGAGAACCAATAGTGGAAATTTTGAATAGTTAGTAGTAGTTTTACTGGTAGAACCAGTAAATATCACCTCTGACTGGCCCAACCCCCATCTATTCTCTGCCTCCTGAGTCCCAGCTGATTGGGAGGAAAGGGGATTTTGCAATAACCTTCCCCTGGAGTAGGGTGGGAATGAGATTTTACAGTATCCTTCCCCTGCCACACCCACCAAGCCATGCCACGCCCACCAAGCCACATCCACAGAACCAGTAGTAAAAAAAATTGAATCCCACCATTGACACAAACACATATCATCATCATTATGCTAGTTGTGAAATTATTTACTGAAATAGTAATGTGTGTGGCAAGGACCTGAAAGTCTAGGAGAGTTTGTATACAATCAGAAAAATATGAGATTGCTGGATTTGACAACTGGACGAACAAAGGAAAAACTAAGAGACACACAAGGAAAGAGAAAATATATTGAGCAAACAGGTACTTTTATGTTACTTAATGTTTGACTACATATTTATTAATGAATCGGGAATTATAGTTTTAAAGCAAACTCCAATCAGATTTGGATTGTTCATTTGGCTTGCTTACAAGGCGATTTATTTGAAATCATGACTTAGTTACGAATTCACTCAAGCAGAATGGAATCATGGATTATTCCTTCTTACAAATGCACAGAAGGAGAACATATGTAAGCCAGACTTTTGCATGGACTCTATGCAAAATTATAATGAACAATAAAACATTTTTTTAAAAAAATTAAATAGTGGAATATTAAATAAGAAAACATTTTAATCCAGAAAGTAACTTTGGAATAGAAAGGCTCTTTATATGCTCTTTAGTTGCTGTTATTATAGGTGTATTTTATTAACTACCAACCTCAGGCCAACATTAACTTCTATTTTGTGACCTTTTTATTATATTAAATAAATTTGATTTTAAGTAGAGTTTTGATTGCTTTTAATATATTCACTTTGGCTAATTCAATAAACTATTTCATTGCACTGAAATTGAATACATCCTTATTTACTTTATATAGAATGTAAGCTAGCAGATTTTTTATATTAAGGTCATGTGGCAGGAAATTTTTTTCAAAGCTTAGTATAAATTAATAGTAAATGTTTCCTTATGAAACAGCAAAGACATATTTTAAACTTGGCTAAAAAATACAAATTGGAATCTTTTGTATTTGTTTTGATATTACGACTACATTAGCCATACTTAAGTGTCTGAGGAGCCCCAAAACAGCAAAATATGTTTGTAAAACTTTGTATTGCTGATTGAAAACGTAATTGTTTGTGACAAGTCAATGTGGAATAATAGCCTGTTTGTAGCTTTTCATGAAGGAGGAAGCAAGCAAGTCTCGTAGGCATATCACATTTTTATACAGAATTAACAGTAGTAATTCTGATCAATTGTCCAACCTAAGAGAATAAGATTAGAAGAAAGATTTGGTAAAATAAATTCTTGCTGCTTCTCATATCATTAACCAGTTGTTATAGAGAAGAATGCATATACCAGAGTCAGTTCGATCTAGCGCAGAGGTATCAAACTGAAGAACCATGACCAAATCCGGCCCAAGGGATGCTTAGATCTGGCCTGTGTGGCCACCCTAAAAACAGCAAAGGACCGGCCCACGGTGCCTCATGTGCCTCTCCCCAAGCTGCATTTTCGCTGTCAAAGGGTTCACCATCGCAGCCAAAAACGGAGCTCATGAAGGTCTCATAATACTCTCCTGAGCTCCATTTTGGCTGGCAGAGGGTTGCAGGAATCTATGGCAGCTGAAAATGGAGCTCGGGAGCCAGGGGTGGGTTCCTGCCAATTCTAACTGGTTCGCTAGAATAGGTTACACAAATTTAGCGTGCCGTTTAACGTGCCAGTTCCAGCGGTGGAACACCCCCTCACTCGCTCACTCCAGGGTCCAGATCATCCAGTTGCCACTGGTCCGCTCGCTCACCCCACCCATCCGCACCATGCCTCTAAGAGCCCTATAGAGAGCCCTTGGCTCTCTATTGCTGCCTGCAGAGGAAGTAAGCAAGCTCTTTTCTGGTGCTTTTGGGGCTAATGGGGCTTGCCGCTTCTGGACGTCTATTGCAGTTGCGAGGAGCCGAGGAGAGTGCGGAGAAGAACATGAAGGTTCTTGGCACTCCGGGAAGCTGCAAAAGCGAGAGAGGCACCCGGCTTGGTTTAGCCTCCCTGGATGTAGCAGCAGCAGCCCCAAGCACGCCGATCTTGGCCTTTTTTGCATCAGGGCGTGCTGCAAGAGGGAGTGAGGAGCAAAGAGAGCAAGAAGAGCACAAAGGTTAGGGTTACTGGGCAACATGTGTGTGTGGGGGGGGAGGCTGGAGCAGTTTTGCTCTGAATAGAGGGAGAGGAAAAAAGTTGGGATTCTTCCTGCTGCAGCCTTTAAATGGCAGAGAGAAGCCAAACTTTTCCCCCTCCATTCATAGAGGAGCTGTGGCTCCCTTTATGCTCCCCCCTGGCTGGCCCCTCCCTCCCGGGGGTCGAAGTACCTGAACGGAACTGCACCCAAGCTGGTAGAGCGCCCACAACCATCGTTAGGGAGACCGCCAGTGCAGGTGAGCCACACGGTTGCTCCGATCACACGGGCGCTCCACCAGCTCGGGTGCAGGCGGACTGGAGAACTTTCTCTTCTCAGAAATGTCTTTTCAGTGGAGCTGTGGCAGCCTGCCTGTCCCTTTCAGGTACCCCCGGGAGCAGCAGCGGGCACCACCGCCATCCCTGGAGTCCCGTGTCCTCCTCCGAAGCCTCGCGGTGCAGCTGTTTGCATGTCTCTCCCTAGCTTCTTTCACCTCACCTTCAGGAGGTGAAGTGGCAGGTGCCCCACTGGCAGAGCCTCCGGATGAAAGGTGAGTGAGCTGAGAGGAGGAAGGGGAAAACTGCTGGAGCTGCATTGCCCCGCTGGGTTCAGGGACTTCTGCCCCTTGTGCCGCACATTGCAACTGCCGGAGCCCTGCAAGGACCTCTTGCTCTGGTGGTTGCAAAGTGAGCACAAGGGGAAGAAGTCCACAAACCCAGCAGGGCAACGCAGCTCCACCAGCAGCAGTAGTTTCCCCCTTACTCCGCCCAGCTCTCCACCTCCTTTGCTTAGGCTCCCTGCTGGGTTCGGGGGCTTCTGCCCCCTCATGCCACACTTGAGCCCAACACAGACCTCTTCATGGTGCTGGGAAACCTGGTTCTGGGGATTCCCCCCCCCCCCAAAAAAAAGACCGCCTTCCTATCTGTCCAGAACTTGCGGCTTTTGGGGGAGTTTCTTTTAAAAAACGCCTCTTCAGAGTCCAGACGATCTTGAATGATGCTGCCTGTCTCTCCCACTTCCAAAGCAACCTCGCAGATTTTCAAGATCGTCTGGAGGGGCGTTTTAAAAAAGAAACCCCCCCCAAAAGCCGCATGAACCAGAGTGACGGATGGTTGGTCTTTTGGGGAAGGTGATCCCAGAACCAGGTTGCCCAACACCCCATAAGAGGTCCATGTGGGGCTCTGGCAGCTGCAAAGCCCGGCACAAGGGGCAGCAGCATGCTGCCCTGATCAACTGGCTTATAGTTAACGGCAGGCAGCCCTCGCTAGGGTTTCCCCCTTCCTCCGACCAGCTCTCCACCTCCTCCTTTGCTTAGGCTCCCTTCCCACTTGGCATAGAAAAGGGGCTCAACTTTAAAATGGAGCACCTTGGCCTTGGGCCACCGTGGGGTTTTCTCTGCTAGCTACGTCTTGCTTTGGGTAAAGGAGGAGGAGAGGAGGTCGTAAGGCAGAAGATAAACTTCTTTCCCCTGTCCTCCGGATCGCCAGCATGAGCATGGATCTTGAGGAGCTCAGCAACAATATGAGTAGCAATGGCGGCTGCCCACACACCTACTTTCGGTTGAGGGCAGGCTTGTTTTGCAAAAGCACAGCGCAGCCAAGGGTTGAAGAAAGGGCTGATGCAAAGGCGGGGATGCTTTTTGCAGGTTGGGGGATGCCATATCCACAACTTTTATCCCTTGCCCACCCACCTACCACCAACACCCCACATGTCTGGGCACTATGTTGGGGGAACTTGGGCATGATTGGTCTTGAACGCGAGACATGCACGTCCCTTTGCCCACCTCCATGCTTTTGCAGATTGGCTGGCTGTGGAGCATGGGCCCTTTTTGAAGCCGAGTTGAGTCCTTCCTTGGGATGTATGCCCATACCCGAGGGGCATGGGCTAGGACCAGGTGCCCTCACCCGTTTCTCCCAAAGGTACTTTTTTTTCCTCCAAGAGGCAACTGGACTTTTGGGTTTTTCTTTGAAGATGTTTTGCTTCTCTTTAGGAAGCTTCTTCAGCTCTGAGGAAGCTTCTGGAGGAGCTGAAGAAGCTTCTTGGAGGAAAAGTGAAAGGTCTTCAAAGAAAAAGCAGAAAGTCCAGCTGCCTCTTGGGAAAAAAAAGCATCTTTGAGACATCCTGGATGACCAAGAATCCCCATAGACATCCTTCATCCTAGCCTTCCTTTCTGATGCCTCCTAGCCTTGCTTTCCTTCCATCCCTTGTGGTGGCCACTCTCCCAAAGCCCATGATAGTTGAGCCTCAATAAGTCCTCTTGTAGTATCAAGGGTGGCTGAGGGTTCAGAGGTGGCACACACCCATGGTTTCCTGATTGCCAGGCCTATTTGGGAAATCTAAGCTGGGGAGACCTTGTCTGTCCCGAACTTTTGAAGCTGGTCGGCTCTGGATAAAAGTCAAAACCTGAGCTTGATGCTGACCTAGAGATTTTGTTGAAATCCTGGTTTAAATTTTGGAGAAAGACTTATTTCACCCTAAACTTGTGACTGCTTTCATCAAACCTTAGAGTGATTTAGAAAGAAAGAGAGAAAGAAAGACAAAGAGGGAAAGAAAGAAAGAGAGAGAAAATGAAGGAAGGAAGGACGGAGGGAAGAGAGAAAGAAAGAAAGTTGGAGAGATACACACAAGAAAGAAAGGAAGGAATGGAGGTAGAGGGAAAGAAAAAAAGAAAGACAAAGATAGAAAGAGAAAGAGAAAGAAAGAGAAAGAAGGAAAGAGAAAGAAAGGTAGAAAGAAAGAAAAAGAAAGAAAGAGAACTTATGACCACAATTGAGCTCAAAATTTTGGTTGCTAAGCTAGAGCGTTGTTAAGTAAGTTTCACCACAAGAGACCGCGAGTTCTGCTTTAGCCATGAAAGCCAGCTGGGTGATCTTGAGCCAGTCACTTTTTCTCAACTCACCTCACAGAGTTTTTGTGGAGAAAATAAGAGGAGAAATGTTTGTCAGATATGTTTGGATATGCCACTTTGAGTTGTTTGTAAAAATAATAAAATATACAAATAAATAAAAATAAACTATCTACCTCTAAAATTATTTGATTACTGCTTGTAATGTTAATAAATGCATAGTTCAGAGAGTGGGAGGAAATGCTTTCATTTAAAATTATATTAGACTCAATCAGATGAAATGAAGGAAGTGGCACAATATTTCTCTTTGGCACACATTACAAGTAGTCCTTGTAATAACCATTCATGGTTTAGTAAACATTCAAAGTTATGACAATAATTAAAAATAACTTTGCAAACAATTCTTACATTTACAATCTTTGCAAGTTTGCAAAAGAAAGGAAATCTGAAATAAGAGCAAAAGCACAATTTCAGTGATATACTTAGTAATTGCTTTGCTTAGTGACCAAGTTGCTAATTCCACTTGAAGTCGCTAAATAAGAATCTTTTCTTAACTTCATTTTAGAGAAATTCCTGAGACTAGAGTAATTTGCTGGTATTCTTATGACAGGATAAATAACCAAGAAGTAAATTATCTTCATGATCAGCTACTGAGGTCATGTGCTGATTATACACTGATTATAGAAGTTATCTTTTATTTCTCTAATTTTCTTCTGATATTTATATATATATCAGAATATATTTTTATTCTTGACATGTATTTTATATAAACATGGAACAAACTCTCCACTCATTAGCACTGATGATGTTTAGTTGAGTAATGAAATATCTGTAAGAAAACAACCAAAATCAGAGAACTGCAAGGACGCTATAGTTCAGCTCCGAGCTGCACATATTCTAATGGATTTATCCTTCCTTCCTTCCTCCTTCCCTTCCTTCCTTTCTTCTTCCCCTCTTTCCCTTCCCTTCCTTCCCTTTCCAAATTCCTTTCCCACAAGTTGCCAGATAGATGACAGGACATACAATCAGAAATCCTTATGTATTGTAATAAAATGTGTTAGTGTAAAAAAAAGTGCTACTGGAGTCCTGATCTTTTGCTACCATAGACTAAAAGGGATCTCCTTCTGCTGTGCCATATTTAATGAATATTTTGTTTTTCTTATGAAATGTTTCATCTCACCTGATAGAATTCACCCACTTGGCGTACATAGCCAGCAACTTCAGGATCTTTATCATGTATTCGCCATATGATTCTCTCAGCATTTTTGTATTCTTTCACTTTGCCCCATGGCACAGTGGGCAGAAATCGTTCAGTAAGTGGAGCTGCCACAATGATATCAAGTTGCCCATTGTATAAGAGAACCTGAAAGTCAAATATAAGTATAAAACCAAGTAAAGCTCATAATATTATTTTCACTGCTTATTTTATTGATTTTATCAACCCTACTCATTATTTTAATTATTATTATTGCTGCCAGTCTTGATTTTATACTGTTAGGTTTTTATTTTATTTTGATTTCAGTGTATTTTTAATCATTTTCATAGTGAAAAAGAATATTTAGATGGTCAATAACTGATTAATATTACATCAATCATTTATATCATAAATTTGATAATAAAGTAGTAAAAAGTGTTGCAGAATGAAATCTTAGCTTGGAAAAAAATTGTCATCTCTAGCATAGAGGGATAAGAGACACAAACAAAAAATCAGAAGCCAACAAAATACAGTGGTTTCTCAGGTGCATAATTTCTGAATATGAGTTTGAAAAAACACTGGCAGTTCCTGACAAGTTACATACAGGCCCCATTTTGCAGTAATCAGGTGGAGAAAAACCTGCCCAAACATAGTATACATTTCCAGCCCTTGTCACCTTATTAATTCTAGAATACTACTATTTTTAAATATTTTATCCATAGAGATCATAATATCAATCTTGTCATATATGATTATTATATTTACAGAGGCTGGGATGAAGAGCCTTAATTACATTAAAAATGACAAAATACCATTCAAGAAATGAATAAGGATCTAAAAGTCTAATGTCTCTATTGTTAGCTTCGTCTACAAGGATTAAGCAAACTTTTAAAATACAAAGATGGTTATTTTAATCTTTGGGAAGATATTTAAACACATAAATGGAAATTTAAAAACTTTTAACTTTGTTTCTAAGATAGAGATGGAGGGCAGGATAGAAAGACAAAAAAAGGGCACAACACTATTATACAATCAGTATCTTTTCAGTACAGCAAGATTAAGATATGCACAAAGATAGAAACATTCAGCAGTACCCACAGTGAAGGAAGGGTTGTGAAACATGGTAAAACTTATTAGATAACAAAATTGAGTTATTTAGTCAGAGAAAGGACAACATCTACATTTATTGCTGACTGGAAATCCCTTATGGACTTTTTGCATAAAACAAAACAGAATAAAAACTTATGAATTAATGATTTATGGTTTATTAGACAGAATATATTATAGACAGTTAAGATGCCCCCTTAAAGAGGAAAATTTATAATTTTAACTATAATTGCTGTAAATAATGTATCTTTTTCCTTTCTTTCCTTTCTTTTCCTTTTCCCATTTTCTTGCACTTTTAGCTTTCTTTCTTTTTCTTATTTTGTATTAGTATTAGTTTCTTCCCTCTTAATTTTTTAAATAAAAATTATGAATATGTATGTTTATAAATATAGTCTCTATTTTCTCTATCTACACACACACAGTATCATAGCTGAAATCTATTCACTGTAGTTTATACAGTTTATACAGAAATAAGCAGCAGCAGCAGAATATTATGAATATTAGGCTTTGCTATCAAAATGGAAAGGAAGATTGGGAACAGATGTGCTCAGTTCAGGAACATATGCAGAGGGAGAATCAAAATCTCAAAATGGCAGTTGTGTCTGAAACCCTATTATTCTCACTTCCTTTTTTTAAACATATAAAAAAAGATAAGGCTTCAGTCACGTAGTTATAGCTGCCATCTTGACTTTTTCTATTTTCACACTTAGGAAACCAGGTTTGGCCTAAACATTCAGAATCATAGAACATTTCTTAAATCCTTGGGTGCTGTCCCATTGAACATTATTCAGCATCCAGAGACTAACAGTAATGGTATTCATTTGATAAAAATATTAGTTTAAATATTGTTTATTATTGCATTATTTGACTCGCTCATCTTTTTTTCCTGTGCAGCTTTTTTCATGCCATCTCAAAATGCAGTACTTGATTAGACAATACTGTGAATTCCCAATTCAAAATTAAGATATTAGAGTGTATATCATTTCAAAAAGGAGATTTTATTAATACCAGAACATACTTCATTCTATAAATATGACTTAACTTTCTCTTTAAATCTTATTAGATACTTCTGTAGTCCATTCTTTGACAGAAAGTTAGCACTGTCTAATATGATCAAAAGTAATATTAAAATTTAGCATGACCATATTTTTTCACCCAAATACTGGATGGTTCCATGATCATCTAAAAGGAAAGTATATTATGTATAGAAAGATAATTGCAGTGGCAAATGTACTTCAATAGCAAGTCAATGTTTATTTACCAAAACAGATAGATAGAATGACCATGAGTGGACAAAAAAATAATGGGAATAAAAGTGACTTCTAACTTCCTGCTATCTTTCCTATTGACTTAGCTTGTGGAAAGCAAAGGGACATTGGAAATCATGATCACATCACCACAGATATGCTGCAATAGCCCTAGCTCTCCACATCACACTGAAAAACAACAGGTAAGGACCAACGTTTGTTTTCTAGTGTGTGATGCAGGAGGGGCTACACGTGGGATGTACCCAAGCTATAGTCCCTAGAATGGGAAAGGCTAAGACGTAGGAATTGGGGTGGCCACCACCAGTTGAAGGACTCTGCGTCCAAAGGATGCTTCAGTGAATACGAAGGCATCCAGTCGATAGTGGCGAATGAAGGGCATTGGATTTGTCCACGTGACCGCCCTGCAGATGTCCTCAAATGGGGCTCTGGAGACCCTCGCTGCCATGGTCACTGTGCTCCTCGTGAAATGGGCTGTGATCTTCGAAAGAGGAGTCTGACCTGAGGCTTCGTATGCTGTGGCAATGGACTGTCTCAGCCATCTGAGCCATATAGTCATAGAAGATACCCTGGCTCCCATGGTGGCGGATAGAAATGAGTCAAATAGTGCCTCAGATTTACGGAATGCCGTCGTGTGCCTGATATAAATACGCAGGGCCCAGCGGACGTCTAGTCGGTGCCAAAGACACTCTCTCTCATGAGAAGGCACCAGGCAAAGTTTGGGAGGATGACCTCCTGTGCCCTATGGAAGGGAGAGTTGACCTTCGGGAGGAACGTTGGATCCAATCTAAGGACTACCCTATCCTGGTGGAATACATACAGGTCTTCCTTTGATGACAGTGCCCCCAGTTCTGACATACACCTGGCCAAAGTTACAGCGATCAGGAACACAACTTTCATAAACAGAAGCCAAAGATGAATTGTCCTTAGAGGCTCGAATGGAGGCCCTGTCAAGACTCTAAGAACCAAGGGAAGATCCTATGTGGGGAACCTATAGACCGTGGATGGATGTAGGTTTGCCGCTCCCCATAGAAATCTAACATTTGGGAGTTGTGACGGAGGGGTGGTACCTTCCCCGGAGAGCACAATACCTCACTTGTCGCCAAAGGGGCATATGCATAAGGGACAGGCCCTTGTCTAGGCCGTTCTGTAGGAAGTTAAGGACCTGGGGAACAGAGGCTGAAGTTGGTGATATGTTGAGAGAGGAGCATCATCTGATGAACGCTGACCACATGGAATTATAGATCCTCGTGGTCGACAGGCATCGAGATTCCTAAATGGTTGCAATGACTCTTGGGGAGAGATTTGTGTTCCTCGGGAGGCTCCGCTCAAATGCCAGGCAGTCAAATGGAACCACTGAGAGTCCAGGCAGATTAAGATACCCTGGCACAAGGAGATCTCCTTCTGAGGAATTCTCCATGGGTTGGAGATGGACATTTGGACTAGGTTCGCAAACCATGGCCATCTTGGCCAGTGTGGTGCTAACAGGATTATGTCTGATCCCTCTGCTTCTACATTTCTCAGGGTCCCCGGAATCAGAGGGAGGGATGGAAAGGCATAGAGTAGGCCTTTCGGCCATCTGCTCCTCAGGCATCCATCTCTTCTGCACTCCGAGTTGGAAACCACGAGAAGAAACGTGGCACATTTGCCAGGGTTGCAAAAAGGCCTACCACTGGCATGCCGAACCAGAAACAAATTTTGTTAGAGTGCTGGGTGGAGTTGCGTGGTCTATAGTTGCTCGGCTTAGCCAATCAGCCTGGTGGCTGTCCCCAAGATGTGCTCTGCCACTATAGAAGACAAGTGACTCTCTGCCCAGTTCCGAGTTTTAGCGTTTCTAGCCAAAGGCTCCTGGAATGCGGGCTCCTTATGGTTCACGTGGGCCTTTGTGGCTACATTGTCCGTCAGGTGAAGGACATGCTGGTCGATTAAGGAGTCCTGGAATTGGCGAAGTGTCAGGGAAGCCACCTTCAGTTCTAGCCAGTTTATATTGTGACGCAGGTCTGAGACTGTCCAGCCGCCTCGCGCCATCAGAGTCCCCCAACCAAATAGGCTGACATCTGTGGTGACTGTGATTCTCTCTGGCTCTCTGAACTCAAATCCGCATTTTAAAGCCGGCAAGAACCACCACTGTAGAGACAGTTGCATGTCAGCTTGGAGCGAAATTGTCATTGGTGAATTGCTCATAAGTCTCTTCTGATATGGCATGAGAGCCCATTGTAGAGTTCTTGCATGCAGGCACGCCCAGGGAATTATCCCGCTGCGCAACATCATCTTGCCTAGGAGACATGACAGATCCAAGGTGGAAATGGGCTGACTTGTGCACATCTGTCAAACCAATGTCTGCAGACTGGAGCACCAGTGTGGAGATAGTAAGACTAGTCCTGCTGCTGAATCTATTACCGCTCCCAGATGGAGAATCTTGGTTGCGGGTGAGAGCTGACTTTTTTTGGAAGTTCACAGAAAACTCAAGTTTGTAGAGTCCAAATTATGAGGTGGAGATCATGGGATGCTTGCGTGCATGACTGAGCGTGTACCAGAATATCACTGAGGTAACATTAGAGTCTCATCAGGGTGGAGCGTAGGTGAGCTGCCAATCATGCCAGGATTTTCATGAATGTGTGTGGAGCTGAGGCTAGACTGAAGGGGAGATACCGTATATACTCGAGTATAGGCCGACCCGAATATAAGCCGAGGCACCTAATTTTACCACAAAAAACTGGAAAAGTTATTGACTCGAGTATAAGCCTAGGGTGGGAAATGCAGCAGCTACCGGTAAATTTCAAAAATAAAAATAGATACCAATAATGTTTTTGAATATTTATTTCAAAGAAAAACAGTAAACTAGCGGTGTATTCAATGAAATACTTCACTCACCTCATGATGCTGATGTCCCGCTGTGATGATGATGTCCCGTGCAGCCGCGGGAGCGATGTCCCGCCTCCTATGACACACGGCACAGTGATTCCTATCATTGGATCACTGTACCAGAGGAGGTGGGACATCGCTATGTGGCTGCTTGCCATAACAAGGAGGAGGTGGGACATCGTTGCAGAGCGGCAGGAGGGGGAGGAAGGGGAATCGTAAGACAGCCCTGCATTACATTAGAACGTGAGGAGGGGGGATGGTGCGGTGCGCACTGCGCGGCAAACTGACACAGAGGGAGGGGAAACTCACAGGGGCACTGGGCCATTCACGAGTGTCACCCAGCGGCATGGCCCCGCCCCTTTTTCTCCTCCATTTCGGGCAAATTTTTCACTGACTCGAGTATAAGTCGAGGCGGCTTTTTTCAGCCCAAAAAGTGGGCTGAAAAACTAGGCTTATACTCAAGTATATACAGTATCTTAATTCAAACCTGCAGTATAATGTACCATTTGGGCTAACAAGGTTACAAACAAATTAACACAATGGGGTTTTTAATAGTATATAAATACATAAATACTGTATATTGGGATTTAACAGCAAACTCTAGCACTGTGATGATGAATCTATGGCACGTGGATCCATATCTGAGGGCATGTGAGGTGTTGGCCTATGTCAGATCCAGCTGATTTTTGGCCTTCCGGAGGGCAGGGAGACCATTTTCACCCTCCCCAGACTTTAGGAAAGCCTCAGGGGGCCTGTTGATGGCAAAAATGGTCCCAACGGGCCTACTGGAAGTTCAGAAACAAACTTCCAGTAGGCCCATTGGGCTATTAGCTTTCCCCTCCCCAAGCTTCAGGAGGCTTTTCTGAAGTCTGGGGAGGGCAAAAAATGACCCAAAGGGCCTACCAGAAGTCCAGAAGCTTCAGTAAGGCCTGCATGCATGCACAGGGGAAATGGGGGGGGAGTTGGGCAGGCATGCATGGGTGGGAGCGTATTACATTATGGGTGTGTGTGTGCACCCATGCGCTATCACATGCGCGGGAGCCCTTTTGGCACTCAAGCAGAAAAACATTCACCATCACCATCACAGTCAAGATAAGAATCCTTTATATTAGTCATTTTCATAGAAAGCATATGTGTATTTTAAATCCTTGTTACTAAAACATGCTAGGCTTAAAAATCTTTTTCTGTAAGATTAATCAAGCTGAGAAAGATTTGACTCTTTTTCTAAAAGAGTCTTGATCTTCCATGAACTCAATAAAAACTTCATGTACTTATTACGCTCAATAATATGATTATAATTATCTGCATTGCTCAATAACTGTCTGTAAAGAATGCAGGGGCACAAGTGACAGATATTTATTTTTGAATTTACATTTCAATCGACAAATCAAGATGATTATTTGGGGAGCCCCCCCCCCCAATTGTACTACTAATTTTCATCTCTCTCAAAAAAAGGTCTTAGTATTGTGTTTCCCCGAAAATAAGATAGGGTCTTATTTTCTTTTGACCCCCGAAATAAGTGATTGGCCCTATTTTCAATGAGGTCTTATTATTTTTGAGGTGCAAAAGGTAGCGAGAGTTGTCACATCATGGCTGCTGGGTTGCAATATTTTGGGGAGGGCTTATTTTGGGGGGAGGGCTTATTTTAGCGCATGCACTCAAAAGCCCGATTGGACTTACTATCCGGGAAGGTCTTATTTTCAGGGAAAAAGAGTAGATAGATGAGACTAAGAGAGAAAGATTGATCCAAATGTAGTCAGTAATCGGTATGCCCAATAAGGTTTAAACCTATGTCTCCTCCAATCTAATTCCAATATATGAACAGTAGTTCTGGAGTAAATAGATTCTATTAATAGATTTTATGTTTTAATTTTTTAATTTAATATTTAATTTCTTTCTTATCCTTGGCAAGGTAACTATCATGCTAAACCCAACTTTTAAGCCACGAGGGAAAAAATTATATTACTGACTTGTAAATTAATGCAGAAAGAATTACTGTATATACTCGAGTATAAGCCTAGTTTTTCAGCCCACTTTTTGGGCTGAAAAAAGCCGCCTCGGCTTATACTCGAGTCAGTGAAAAATTTGCCCAAAATGGAGGAGAAAAAGGGGCGGGGCCATGCCGCTGGGTGACACTCGTGAATGGCCCAGTGCCCCTGTGAGTTTCCCCTCCCTCTGTGTCAGTTTGCCGCGCAGTGCGCACCGCACCATCCCCCCTCCTCACGTTCTAATGTAATGCAGGGCTGTCTTACGATTCCCCTTCCTCCCCCTCCTGCCGCTCTGCAACGATGTCCCACCTCCTCCTTGTTATGGCAAGCAGCCACATAGCGATGTCCCACCTCCTCTGGTACAGTGATCCAATGATAGGAATCACTGTGCCGTGTGTCATAGGAGGCGGGACATCGCTCCCGCGGCTGCACGGGACATCATCATCACAGCGGGACATCAGCATCATGAGGTGAGTGAAGTATTTCATTGAATACACCGCTAGTTTACTGTTTTTCTTTGAAATAAATATTCAAAAACATTATTGGTATCTATTTTTATTTTTGAAATTTACCGGTAGCTGCTGCATTTCCCACCCTAGGCTTATACTCGAGTCAATAACTTTTCCAGTTTTTTTGTGGTAAAATTAGGTGCCTCGGCTTATATTCGGGTCGGCCTATACTCGAGTATATACGGTATATTACTGTCTCACTTCTTTTCAAAAAAGTAAAACAAGGATGCACCTAGGTAAAAACAAAATTGACTATCTTTGCAAAACTTCCAAATTATTTATACACACTCACTTAAAACAGTATACTTGTTTTCTATAAAAATACATACAATATAAGTCATAATAAATGTTAAATATCCAGGTTCTAAAACTGACAAGTAAAAAACTCAAGCTGGCATCTTACTTACTTTATAATGATCCATTAAAACAGCCAACCAAGGTTTTATTGTCTTCATTATATCTTCAACCAAGTGCTCCTCAACCATAGAACCATCATGGAAGGTCAAATTTCCAACATGGATAGATTTTCTTATGTTTGGCAGTGATAATAGCTTTCCAAAATATTTCTGATCTTCAGGCTCCTGTTATTAAAATGATAAGGAGGAAGAACACATATAAAATTATTTCATCAAAGCTAGAAAACAAATTCATACAACTTACATGTTAGATGATTCTGCTTTCTTTCTTATAGCAACAACTGTACTTAACACTGTGTCTGTAAGAACTGAAACAATTGACCTTGCAATTTCATGTTCAAGTTTGAAATGATGAAACAATTTAATATGTTTAGATCAATTAACTTCATAAGAAGAAAAAAGCCAGCAATTTGTAAAAGGTATGATATTTGATAACAAAAATGCAAGTTAATGTAAATATACTAAATCAGTTCTGATGTTGGAATACTACTTTGCTAGTTGTTCTTTCAAATAAGAGTTGGATCTGCTGGACTAGATCCAACAGCCGTATGCAGTATGTTGTATGCAGTATGTTGGCACCAGGATTTTTGCCCTCAGTATCTTAAACAAAACTTTACAATATGAAAAAAATATAGGCAGGCAATCTAGCCAATAGCTTTAGACCACAGGTCTGGAAGAAAAAATATCTCTTCTCCTTAAAAAGAATGCATTTCTCAGAACAAAACAGACAGAATAAGTTAGGATGCTGATGGAAGAGAAAGAAACCTATGTTACTATAGCAGTAACATTGCCTTCATTGACATCTTGACCTATTAAAATACATAACTGGCTGTGAGGACTTGAGCTTAAAGTTACCTCCAGATATAACATTTAGAATTGAGGCCAAATAGCTCAGTTTTGGTTTAATCAGATCAGAGACTCTTGTTCCTCCGACTGAGAATCCTTCAGGTGTTGTTTTGCAAGAAAGCACAGATCAATGGAGGGCTGCAATAATAATTGTCCTTCTAGAACTCTGTCTCAACTCTACACAGGCTCTCTGTAACTCAATCAAAGTGACTATCAGGTTCTTGGTCTCTTACTAAGGCCCTTCTCCCCCGATTACTCAGTTTGACCAGTCAACCAGCTCTTGGTAGAGTCCTGATGGAGACAAACTTCTTCCATTTGAGAATTATGGAGGCCACTGTGCCTTCAGCACAGCAAAAATTTTGTAGTCTTCCCCAGGTCTGTGCCTTGC
Organism: Thamnophis elegans; assembly: GCF_009769535.1. Lineage (NCBI taxonomy): Eukaryota > Metazoa > Chordata > Lepidosauria > Squamata > Natricidae > Thamnophis > Thamnophis elegans. The sequence continues at coordinate 43,414,537 of NC_045558.1, forward strand.
AATAATCCTGTCTCTAAGTTTGGCAGACAGTTCTTTTGACCTCATGGCTTTGATCTTCTACAGAATGCGTTATCAACTGTGAAAACTTCTATAGTGTGTGCCTTTCCAAATTATGTCTAATCCATTTAATTTACTACAGGTGGACTCCAATCAAGGTGTAAAAGTACATCATCAACAACCAAGAGAAATGGGAGGCACCTGAGCCAAATTTCAAGTGTTGTTGCAAACTGTCTGAACAGTTAAAGTGATATTTCAGTTTTTCTTTTTAATAAATTTACAAACATTTCTAAAATTCTATTTTAACTTTGTCATAACTTTGTCATAATGGGATACTGAGTGTAGATTAATGAGAAAAAATGATTTTCAACAACTGTAGAATCAGGCTGCAGCATAACAAAAGTGAAGGGGGTCTGATTACTTTTTGAATGCACTATACGTTTTCAATAAATCTGCCTTTTCTTAAAAGTACTTACTTCGCACTTCAAGAAATTGAAATAGTTGCTACATCCTGTGACAGTATCAACATAAGGAGGACTTCCAGTTTTATCACCATTCAAAAGAGTATCAAATACCTAATGAAGAAATTCATGCAAGTTCAACATGTTCATTTTCATTGTTGAATATGCAATTATTCACTGTTCTACAGTTTCCAAAGCTAGAAAAGAAAAGTTGGTAAAATATACTTGTACTAATAAATATTAAAAGAAAGATCCCTCTTTGCATCAAGATCCAAGTGAATACTATATTTAAAGTCATAAAAGAAAGCTATCCCAATCAAATGTCTCCAAAATAAGATGAGAGGAAATGTCATTTTATTCCGTGGAACAAATATGGTCTAGATGACTTGGGCCACTCAGTCTGAACCAGCGAATATTTTTCTTCTCCTTATGTAAAGCAGCAGCTACTGCAGTTAATATTACAGAAATTAAGGTTGCCTGCATGATATCAGCAAAAATTAGTGTAACAATTTTATTTTAAATGAACAGTTTTCTGTTCTCTTCTTTTTTAAGACGGTTTTGTAAAATATGGAAGATTCATTAGATTGCTGGAAATGCAAGATGCTGCGAAGTGGCTCATGTCAGTTAATTCTGTATGGTAACCACTTTTTTCCCCAAGTGTCTTTAAAAAATTAGAATATTTATTTGTGGCTAGAAAAGATATGATAAATATGTCCAAGCATCCTCACAACTTCCAAGATTATTTTTATTCCAATTTCTGGAGATAAGAAAAAGCTTTAGGACATTCAAAAATCAGAATTAATAAATTAAAGCAATTCATAAAAGAGATGCCTATGTAAACACACACTCAAGTGCTCAAGTTTGAAGGGAGTCCAATGTAAACTTTAGAGGAACATTGGCGAATGACTTCTCTCCCTATTCATTTTCTTTTTGCTCCTGCTGCAATCAAGTTTGTGACCTCCATTTGATTTCTTTCTGACCCCTTACTCTGCTCAGATGGTTTTAATTGCTGAAGGCCATTATATGGGCCTCTATGACATACTTCAAAGGCTTCTTTCCATTTTTTCTGCTGGATGTATTGTTGTCCCAGATTAGTCTGATTTTGGACATATATCTTCTGCTTCTCATCTAACAAGCCAATTTGATATAAAAATTCTGCATAGCCTCCCAGCATCTGATCAAGAAAATGAACAATATTAGTCACGATTGTTTTCATTGTAAACAGTAACTGAAAAGATTGAAAAAACATAACAAAATCAATACACTTTTGCTGAATTTTATACACAGGGCTAAAGCAAGCTAACACTATACACTATTCACAGTAAAAATTCAATGGCTTTTAAGCAGCCATCTTGCTGGGATTGCACCAGAGGTGGTATTAAGCCAGTCGAGCAAACTGTTAGCAGCGGCTGTGGGAGGCTCCACCTACACGCCCCTAATATAATGTGCAACCTTCTGTGCATACAGTTGTGGGATTCAAAAATTTTTACTACCAGTTCTGCGGGTGTGGCTTGATGGGTGTGACGTGGCTTGGTGGGCCTGGCTTTGTGGGTGTGGCAGGTGGGACTTGGGAGGCAGAGAATAGATGGGCGCGGAACCAATCCGAGGTGGTATTTGCCAGTTCTTCGAACTACTCAAAATTTCCACTACCGGTTTTTCAGAACTGGTCAGAACCTGCTGAATACCACGTGTGGTGGGCATGCACTCATATTTGCGAATCAGTAGGGAAGGTAAGTGAATTCCACCACTGGGCTGCACCTAATTTCTAATCATATATTTAAGGTTAATTGGATACCAATCAGAATTATGTTCTTTTGGGGTCTACAATTTCAGAATATAAAAAAATATAGAAATCATACCACTTCAGGGTCACATAGACCATCCCCAATGGCAACACCTTTGAAGTTGATCTTTATCTTTGCTGTAGGATTATTGCTATGAATATAATATCCAATGGCTGGCACATATTTCCCTGCATAAGACTAAAGATAATACAATGATTGAATCATTAATATGTAGAGATTTTTAATATGTTATCCAACTTTGATGATAATTGCTTATATTGTATCTAAAGTAGTAGGCTGATACCCTTAGTTAATTAAGAGTTTCAGATGTGGACAAATTTCAATATCCAGGCAATATCTGAACAGCATCACATAGGTAAGACTGTTATATTTGCTGACCACCGTATCTTACCCTGTTTCCCCTAAAATAAGACCTCCCCGGATAACAAGTCTAATCAGGCTTTTGAGCACATGCGCTAAAAATAAGCCGTCCCAAAAATAAGCCCTCCTGGAAAATATTGCAACACATCAGCAGCCATGAGGTAACCACACTCACTGCCTCCTGTACCTCAAAAATAATAAGACCTCCCCAAAAATAAGGCCAAGCGTTTATTCCAGGGGTCAAAAGAAAATAAGACCCTCTCTATTTCAGGGAAACACAGTAAGCATTCACATGTTTCTTTGGAAATAAAATCACAAAATGATAATGTTCTGTATAAAGAAATTCCTTTATGTCTTCTTTCTTAGTCAATTGATATCAACAGAAAATTATACATTTGTTTAATTAAAAAAAAGGAAATTCTGTTTAGTTATTTATTAGATTCACACCAAACCATTATTTGTACAACTCAAAGAGGCATAGAGAATGCTCCCTCCTCCTATTTTCCCTATTTGCACAAAAGCAAATGGTTGAGCCAGATTATCCAGCAATTTTGATGCCTAAAAGAGGACTAGAATTCATAGTTCCCCAGTTTCTAGCCCAGCATTTTAACAATTAACCAAAATAGCACTTTGTTTCACTATAAGTCTGCAAAATAGTGTAACTCAGAGAAAACATGTATAAAATTTAACTATTTAGTAATAATTTGAAGCAACTTTTTAATATTTCAGAAATGAAAACAAGATGATTTTGGTCACTAAGAGGCAAAAGGTGTCAAAAAAAATCAGATTTATTATTTACATGTCCATCCTCTTTAACTGTTCCTGTTGGCAAAAATTAATTTTAAAAAAAACCTTTAAAGACAAATCTGTATAGTCAGAGAAACAAATATCCAGCAAAAACAGTACCTCTTGACTATAAAACATTATTTGTGTTAGAGATTACCAGCAACAACAAATTGAACAAAAGCATTGTTAGAGCTATTATACCCAATATATTGCTACGAATTTTATCTCAGATGTGGAAAGTTATTTTAAAAAGAAAAATATCAGCGGAGCTATTTACAATACCAAAAAAAATATCTATTTCTCTGATGAATAGATGCAAGAACCTCTGGAGAAAGCTGGTAAAACAACATAGTTGCAAAACTGAATTTTAATTCTTTATGTTCAAATCAATGCTACAGGTTAAATTTAGAAGTCAAAATTAACCTCTGGCTGAAAAATCTGAAAAAAAGAAAAAAAAGAAAAGAACTTGGTTTTCAACCCCTGTTTTGTAAAACAAGGAACAGTGCTACTTACAATTCCCTTGCCTGATGTTTTATGGATCTATCTGTATTATTTTACAAAGTTTAAATCTGAATTCCTGTATGCTCACATGTAAATAAGCTCCACAGTTCGAAATGTTAACAATAAGGGTAACTGGAAAAAATTACTGCCTTTCTTCTATTTGTTCTGAGCTATGGTAGTGCAAGTGATTAGAATGCCAGCAATTCAGCAGTTTGAATCTCACAAGCTCAAGGTTGAATCAGTTCGGTAAAAAAACTGAAAGCGGTATATACCATATTTTTCAGAGTATAAGATGCACCGGAGTATAAGACACATCAAGGTTTTGAAGAGGCAAATTTAAAAAAAGTTTTCGCACTCTGCAGACCTCCCAAAAACAGCCCGTTTTTTTGTGAAAACGGGCCCTTTAAAAAAAAAAAAAAGGCATAAATAGCCTTTAGGAGGCTTGTAGATGCTCCTGGGGAGTGGGGCCCCCAAAACGATCAAAAAATGGCCTTTTTTTGTCAAAAAAATTGCATACATAGCCTTTAGTAACCTTACAGAGTGCTTCTGGGGACTGGGAGGGGGGGGGGGAATTGAGCAAAAAACAGCCTGTCTTTCGCTCATTTCTGCCCTCTCCAGGCACCAGGAGCTCTCTGAAAGCCTCATACAGCCTCTGCACAGCCATTTTGGTGAAGGGGGCGAGGTTTCAGGAGGCAAAAAATGCTGTATTCCATGTATAAGACACACCAGATTTTCAGCCTCTTTTTTGAGGGAAAAAGGTGTGTCTTATACTCCAAAAAGTACGGTAAGTCTAAGTGATATTTAACTTTCTTGTAGGAAAATTGATTATCCTCTCAAAAAGCATGATTAGAAAGTTTCAATCGAGCTTCCAATACTAAAGTAACTTACATCAATGCCATTCAATAAGAGTTTGCTTTGCAAGTTCAATTCATTATATACCGTTTATCAATTCTGCTTGCATAATGATATCGCATTTAGAATTAGAATTGAATATATTGTTCCAAATGTTATCTCATTTTGAAATAAATTTTTCTGAGTGACCAAATTATCGGTCTAGAACTCTTGCTGGTTACTGTATCAGCAATTCTATTAATTAATATAAGTTTTATTTCTTCTTTAACATATTCATACAAACAGTTAACATAAAAACATATTCCTTAATAGAATATGTTTATATGTAAAATAAAAATTTACACTCACAAATTGACAAATGTTTAAGCAAACTTACTTCTCCTGTTGCATAGAAGTCATTTTTCTGATAATCAGGAAAAAGCTGGAAAAACTGAACAATTGCACTGAAAATGCAGATATAATATTAATTAATATACACACTGAGACACTGCAGTATAAGCTTATAGCTCACTTTTTGTCAATGGAGCAAGCTAGATTTGCTTAATAACTGCACAGTTCACTTAACATCTGCAGTGGTTTACTTTATAGTCATGATGAAAAATTGGACATGACCCACTTAATAATCACCCAGCCTTAGGAATAGACATTCATATTTTTGTCATAAGTCAGGACTAGCTGTAAATATTAAACATATGCAACTCATTTAAAAGAGATCCTTTACAACTATGCAAAGCACCACTCCTTGAAGTATTAAAAGCATCATGCAATTCTTCCATATCATAAAGAAGTATTGCATGACTGCTTTGAAATCTGTCCTTGGCTGTCTGTGTGTATTTAACACACAGTGAGATAATCCTGCACAGCTGCTCCAACAGATGCACACATGCATACATGGACAAGCAGGGATACATGGATCTCTGGAAACAGTGAAGAAGCCTTATAAAAGACAGCTGCTTTAATACTTCAAAGATTGCTGCAAACGCTTTGCTCAGCTCTAGTAAATATTCTAAATCTCTACAAAAAGTTGTGCCGGACTTATTTTTGTACTTACTTTTCTGTGAGGGAGAAGGAGAAATTCAGCTTTAACTTACCTATACAAATCTCTTCCAACATCATCTTCATTCTTTGCATATCCTTTCGGATCATCTGTAAAACTGAAGCCAGTTCCAACCTGATAGTTAAAGAGAACCAGAACATGTGAGGACAAAGAATTCTGTTTTTTGCTGTTTTCCACATCAAATAAAATTTAATTAACTACATAATTTCTCCTACAGCTATTAATTGTTTTACTCTTGTTTTGCACTTATATTTATGTCTATTCAGAAGTCAATTTCATTAATTTCATGAAAACTAATGGGCAAATTTGTAAATTAGTAAATTGTCTGGATATTTGTATATTTTTTTATATTGTAAGCCACTCAGTTGCCTTGAACTGAAAAATAGATAGCAAATAAATTTAAGGATAAGAGTATAATAGTAATATAGTAGTAGTAGTAGTAGTTAGTAGTAGTAGTGGTGGTGGTGGTGGTGGTGGTGGTGGTGGTGGTGGTGGTGGAGGAGGAGGAGGAGGAGGAGGAGGAGGAGGAGGAGGAGGAGGAATGTAAGAGTTCAGATTAGAAAATTTGGATTTCCACCTTTCTCTTTTTTTCAGGCATAACTTATGTGAGTCTTTTTTATGTAGTAGTAATAAAACGTTTAGTTGTTGATTGGATTGTTGGTTGCTGGCTATTAAGTCATTGGCTGTTGTTTCCTTTTACTTGTCAAGTCCTCTGCTCCTAAATACCTGATAAGCTGATGGTAAATCAGCACTACTGATAGAAACACTAATCTAAAGATACTACAATGAGGCCCCTGCCTACTAATACCATGCTGCTATTCATACTATAAAGAATTTATGTTCAAAATATTAAATTTATTTAATATTTTACATAAAATGTTATTCATTCTTAACTTACTGGATTGTCAATATACAGCATGGAGAACTTAGAGGTCCAAGGAAACTTTCGTTCAGTCACTATTAAAGCAAGCAAACCAGAAAATGATTTCAGCTACCATCAATGTACCAAACTGTAGAAATCTGAGGTGAATTCGGCATACCAAAATACATTTTGGATATATCATCCCCCCTGAACGCCAGATAAATAAATAAAAACTAATAATAATATTTCCAAGTACTGTATTATACAACTTGGGCTCTGGATTCCTGTCCAATGTTTTTATTATTATCAAACTGACAGACAGATCCAAGTTTTGTAACAGTGAGTTGTAACCATATTTCATCTCAAACACAAGTACCAGTTTTGTATCAACAAGTATACACTTCCTTACTTACACTTGTTCAGAATAGGAAAACTATATTCTGTTGTTAAATACACTTTACTTAATTACAATTAAAATTTGGGGGAAAATGAATTGTAAAAAATGAACATTCAGAAATAAAAATATGTGTTTATACTTCCATGTATTACATTAGAAACAAATCAAATACTTGCAAGAGAGGTTCTTCTGAACAACATATGGTCCATGTTCAACAAAGAGGCCAAACATAGATGTTCCTCCAGGTCCACCTTGGAGCCAAAGTAAGACAGGAGCTTTTTCTGGCTGAAACTGAAACCATAAGAACAAAGATTGAAAATATTGTTGGATACACTGAAATGATGCATTTATTTTAACAGATAAGAAAACTGTCAAGAGTTTTATTATATTCTAGTTGGTTTTTCATAAGGTTGTTGTCAAACTCAATATGTATGATGACTCCCATGGATGCTTCCCTAGATACCTTTCTAAATGTCACTTCAAGGAGGTTGAACCAATTCCAGGCACCTCTGGAAGGGAGATGATCAATGGCTCAAAGTAGCTGTTTGAGAGAGATTTGGCTGAAGAACAGCTGCAACGGGACTGTCCAGAGCCTTCAGGTGGTAAAAGCACACAACTACCGCTGATGATGAAGAGGAACTGCTTTCTGCACTTGATTCAAGAACACACAGGGTAGCGACAGAGAAGGTCAGGCATATTACTTGTGAGGAGAAAGCCTCACTCTTCTTAATGTGCTGCACCAGAAGCTGGCTATTTAAGACAGCAGGGAGGTGATGCTGGGAACAATGTGTTCATTATCTAGCTCTGTATTTCTGGTTGTTAAGATTCTTGCCTTGCTTTGGAATGACATTGTGCCTTGACTTGGATCGTGCCTTGTGAATTTTGGGCTTTTCTTGCCTTGTGAACCCTGTTATTGTGGATTTAATTTTGCCTGGTGGGTTTATTTTGATTGGGAAATTTTGAAGTACACATAGACTCATGGCTATTGCTCTGTGGACTAGCATTGGTCTGCTTGTGGATGAAATTAATTGGCACGGTTCTGGTTTTTTTGTGAAGGGATTTGCTGGGGAATATTAATAATTGTACTAAACCTCGTAGGATCCCTGCTCCGGAGCTTGCCAGGTGTGAGTCCCTACTAGTGAAGTTGGACCTCAAGGGTCAAGTGGGTCTGCTGCTAACGTACCTGCCTCCCAACTGCGTTGCAGCAGCCCTCCCCTCGCTCCTCGAGTCAGTAGCCGAGCTAGCAATTGAGTTCCCTAGGCTAATGGTTCTGGGGGACTTCAATTTGCCTTCGCTCGGTGAACACTCTGATGGAGCGCAGGAGTTCATGGCTTCCATGACAGCCATGGGCTTGACCCAGGTAATCCGAGGCCCTACCCACTCAGCGGGGCACACACTCGACCTCGTATTCCTCTCGGAGCAGTGGAGTTATGATCTTGGTCTGAGGGGAAATGAGACCATTCCCCTGTCGTGGTCAGACCACTACCTACTGAGGCTAGACTTCCGGAGGCCAAATCCCCACCGTGGGGAGGAGGAACCGACCAGGTGGTTCCGCCCCAGGCGACTGATGGACCCTGTTAGGTTCCAGACGGAGCTTGGGGTTATTCCAGATACTCTCGCCCACAGTTCGGCGGAGACTCTTGCTGCGGCCTGGCACTCGGCAGCATCAGGGTCTCTGGACCGGATTGCGCCACTACGGCCCCTCCGGGTCAGCGGCTCACGGAGGCCTCCTTGGTTCACCGAGGAGCTCCGGGAGATAAAGCGCCGGAGGAGACGCCTAGAGCACCTGTGGAGGTCCGATAGGTCCGAGTCGAACCGAGCACTGTTGACAGCTTGCACCAAGGAGTACATTCGGGCATTAAGAACAGCCAAAAGATCACACATTGCCTCCTTGGTAGCGTCCGCCGAGTCCCGCCCAGCCGCCCTGTTTAGGATAACCCGCTCCCTCCTAAATAGGAGGGAGACGGGGAACCCCCTGCAGGGTAAGGCTGAGGAGTATGTTCAGTTCTTGGCGGACAAAGTTGCTCGGTTTCGATCGGAACTGGACTCCAGTCTTGCAGATCCAGCCGAGACACAGGGGAATGACTTGGCAGACCATCTCTGGGTTGAGTTTCAAGATGTTGCCTCCGGGGATGTGGACAAGGCTATGCGAGCTGTGAGCGCCTCCACCTGTATACTGGACCCGTGTCCCTCTTGGCTGGTTGCCAACAGCAGAGAGGTGACACGAGGCTGGATCCAGGCGGTTGTTACCGCCTCTCTTCGGGAGGGGCACTTCCCCACCGCGCTTAAGGTGGCGGTGGTGAGGCCCCTCCTGAAGAAACCGTCTTTGGATCCAGCAGTTCTTAATAACTACCGTCCAGTCTCCAACCTCCCCTTTGTGGGGAAGGTTGTTGAGAAGGTGGTGGCCTTCCAGCTTCAGCGTACCTTGGAGGAAGCTAACTATCTTGACCCCTTCCAGTCTGGCTTCAGGTCCGGTTACAGCACAGAAACCGCTTTGGTCGCATTGACCGATGATCTCTGGAGAGCCAGAGATGGAGGCCATGCGTCCATCCTGGTTCTCCTTGACCTCTCAGCGGCTTTCGATACCATCGACCATGGTATCCTTCTGCGACGACTGCGGGAGGTGGGGGTGGGCGGCACTGTTCTACAGTGGTTCTCCTCCTACCTCTCGGACAGGTCGCAGTCGGTGTTGGTGGGGGGGGAGAGATCGTCCCCGAGGCCCCTAACCTATGGGGTGCCGCAGGGCTCGGTCTTGTCCCCCCTGCTATTCAACATATACATGAAACCGCTGGGCGAGATCATTCAGAGGCACGGGATTAAGTACCATCAATATGCGGACGATACACAGTTGTATCTGTCCGCCCCGTGCCAACTCAATGAAGCGGTGGACGTGATGAACCGGGGCCTTGAGGCTGTTAAAGACTGGATGAGAGCTAACAAACTGGTGCTCAACCCGGAAAAGACCGAGTGGCTGTTGTGTTTTCCTCCCAAAAATTCAGCTAATGTTCCATCAATCAGGCCGGGGGGGCAAAATTTATACCCCTCAGACAGGGTCCGCAACTTGGGAGTCCTCCTGGACCCACAGCTGAGTTTTGACCATCATTTGTCAGCTGTGACCAGGGGGGCATTTGCCCAGGTTCGCCTGGTGCGCCAGTTGCGGCCCTACCTGAACCGGGAGGCCCTCACAACAGTCACTCGAGCCCTTGTGATCTCTAGGCTGGAATACTGCAATGTGCTCTACATGGGGCTGCCCTTGAAGAGCATCCGGCGACTTCAGCTAGTCCAGAATGCGGCCGCGCGAGTGATCGTGGGCGCACCACGGTTCGCCCACATAACACCGATCCTCCGTGAGCTGCGCTGGCTACCTGTTGATCGTCGGGTGCACTTCAAGGTCCTACTTACCTTGGATCTGGCTATCTGAGAGACCGCCTTCTGCCAATTACCTCCCTGCGTCCCATCAGATCGCACAGGGTAGGCCTCCTCCGAATTCCATCCGCCAGTCAGTGCCGACTGGCGACTACGCGGAGGAGAGCCTTCTCAGTTGCAGCTCCGACGCTATGGAACAACCTCCCCGTGGAGATCCGCACCCTCACCACAGTCCAGGCCTTCCGCATGGCCCTCAAGATCTGGCTATCCCGTCAGGCCTGGGGATAGGATTTTACTCTCACCCCGCCCGAATGTTGAGTGAATGTTGTGTTTTATAGTTAATTTTTTTACTCACGTTTTTCTTTTATGTCTTGTCTTGCACTCCCTTCCCTCATTGTTGTAAGCCGCCCTGAGTCCCCTCAGGGAAAAGGGCGGCCTATAAATGTTCAATAAATACCAAAAAAAAAAAAAAAAATACCAAAAAAACCCACTGGTGTGTGTGTGTATGTGTGTGTGTTGTGTGTGTGTGTGGGAGAGAGAGAGAGAGAGAGAGAGAAAGAGACAGACAGACAGACAGAGAGCGCGGGGAGAGGGAGAGAGAGAGAGGGAGGGAGAGGAAGAGAGAACAGCACAATATGAGGGGTTTGGGCTACCATTTGGCTACCATTCTGACATCAATATGTACCAGATTTTTGAATATCAACTTATTAATCAACTTGCTCAAACCCCATGTTGAGACAGAAATAAATTTCCGTCCAATTTAATCATGTCAGCTATTGATAAATATAAATGAATTTTTATTACGATCACAGATCAGCATTACAAATAAGTCATAAAACCAATATAATAGTAAAAAAAAAAAGTCAGATAAAGACATTACAATTGGTGGTGGATTATCAGTGAACAATTTGAGTCTGCCTAATTTAGGATACAATGTAACAGACTGGCCACCTTCAGAGAAACTACTTTGTACTGATCTGATAACAATAGTTGTACATAAAAGATTAGTATTTCCTAAATACTGTATTTTATTAGGTGAGGTGTAAATTGAATTCACAAGTCCTTATAGAAAATGCAGTATACCAGGATGTAAGCAGTAATTTCAATGGCCCCCAGTCCACAGGGTTCATGTGCTTTTTTTTGGTTTTTTGTTTTGTATTAGCCTGCCAAAACTACTGTGAGGAGTATAAGTATAATCCTTATTGTCATTGTATTTAAATACAACAAAATTGGTGCATTGCAGCAATCTAAAGTTAGCATTTTGAGGATATAAATATAAATATTTCACTGGGGTTTGATACATCAAAAAAAATTCTTGGGAAGACTAGTGTCCTGAATATTTTCTTAAGGGCTATATACGTCGCCTACAGATATGATGTCAGAACCAGGAACTCATGTTATCCATAAAGTGATAAGTAAAAAGGTAAAGGTTCCCCTCACACATATGTGCTAGTCATTCCTGACTCTAGGGAGCAATGCACATCTCTGTTTCAAAGCCGAAGAGCCAAAGACATCTCCGTGGTCATGTGGCCGGCATGACTAAACACCAAAGGCACCCGGAACACTGTTACTTTCCCATGAAAGGTAGTTCCTATTTTTCTATTTGTATTTTTATGTGCTTTCGAACTGCTAGTTTGGCAGAAGCTGGGACAAGTAACGGGAGTTCACTCCGTTACATGACGCTAGGGATTTGGATCACCGAATTGCTGACGTTTCTGATCAACAAGCTCAGCATCTTAGCCACTGAGCCACTGTGTCCCAGCCATTAAGTGATACATATCTTAAAATGAAGCTAGGTTACTCAGCATATCTTTTAAACTACAGTTGTTATAATTCCACACTAGCTGGATAAAATCACTTACCTTTTAAAAATCCTCTTAAAAAAGTAACTGTTACAAAAAAAAGGATTTTGCCAAGGTTCTATTTCCTTGAATGAGTATAAAGAAAAGTGCCTTGTTATCTTCTTAACAAATGATCTAGTCTCTAATTGTAATAAATGAACTAACTTGTTATCAAATGTTTATGTATGCTTATGCTCAGACGCAGAAATACTTCAAAACAATGCTCTGTCTGTGTCAATCGTTCGTTTATAAAATTCCCAATGGAAACAGTTGGTCTGTGTTTGCCTACTTTTAGGTAGGCTGTAAATCCTGCTTTGTTTAGACTAGTCTTTGATGGGTTTGAGGTAGTATCCTACTCTCTAAATGTTTCAACATGAGTTGCCCTATTCTTAATTTGATTGTTTTGATAAGGAAATGTTTTTACAGCTGCACAAAGTCAGAAGGAACCTTTTGGACAGAAAGATTTATAAATATTTTTAAAAAATCAAACACCTGCACAGTCTTTAATTGTTGATATTCAGAGAAAAAGAAAGTTGCAAATTTTATAGTAAGAGAAAAAAGACAAAAAATTATACATCTATGTCCCTAAATGCACGTGGAAGAGATCTAGATTATCTGAAACTCTATTATGAAACACTAATAAAATCTGCTCATGGGTGAAACACCATAATAGAATGACATGTTAACTCCAAAACAATGTCTCCCCCAGTATTTCTATACATTGCAATCTGAAGATAATAAATAATAAATAATATCATTTATTATAATAATACAAATACAATAATACAAATAAGAATACAAATAATAAGAAATAATAACAAAACCTTGAGCAATTTCAGGGGTATTTATTTCATTATTCTTTTTGAGTAAGCCCTCAAAAAGGGCTTTGGTACTTACCTGATATGCCTCTTATAATAAGGTGGAGATAGCATCCATGCATGCATTGACACTGTCCGCTCTCTGATTGGACTGAGTCTCATTAATAATTAATTAATATCCTTTATAACCTGCCCTTGCAGGTAGCTCCACCCAGCTTTCGGCAAAGAAAACACACACAGACTCCCGTGTTATCCAAAAAACCAAAAACTTTAGTAACAAAGAAATGCAAACCTTTTAGTAAATTACAACATCAAGTTCAATCATAAATGCTTATATACCGTCAAACAGTAGCCCCTCGTACGCGGTGATGAGGACCAATCGCTAGATGGGGGGGGGGGTTGGAGGCTATCTCCACCTTATTAGAAGAGGTGTATCAGGCAAGTACCAAATCCCTTTCTCAATAGAGGTGGAGATGGTATCCATGCATGGGACATACCAAAGCTATACTGCCCCCCATGGGAGGGAGTAAGACTGGTCCGAATCATCTGTCAGAATGGACCTATTGCAAAACCCTACGAACAAATGCTATGTCTGCTGATGCAAATTTATCTGATTTATAATTATTTATAAAGGGTGAGGACGGCGCCCATGAGGACACCCTGCAAATCTCCTCTAGGGATGCTTGCATAGCCCAAGCAACAATGGTGGCTGCGCTCCTTGTCGAATGAGCGGTGACACCCCTATGAGCAGACTCCTGATTAGATTCATACGCCATAGCTATACATTTTATGACCCATATGCATATTATAGATACTGATACTTTCTGCCCCAGTAATGTGGGCTGGAAAGAGATGAAGAGGGACTCTAATTGTCGGAATTCTGACATCCAGTGGATGTAGGCCGCGGTGGCGCAGTGGTTAAATGCAGACTGCAGGCTACTTCAGCTGACTGCAGTTCTGCAGTTCGGCTGTTCAAATCTCACCGGCTCAGGGTTGACTCAGCCTTCCATCCTTCTGAGGTGGGTAAAATGAGGACCCGGATTGTTGTTGGGGGCAATATGCTGACTCTGTAAACCGCTTAGAGAGGGCTGAAAGCCCTATGAAGCGGTATATAAGTCTAACTGCTATTGCTATTGCTATGTAGATTTTTAGAGCATGGCGAACATCGAGTTTATGCCACTGTTCTTCTAAAAGCCAGGTTGGGGACGGACAGAAATTTGGTAGGACAACCTCTTGTGCCTTGTGGTACCATGAACTAACCTTGGGTGCAAAGGAGGGATCTAATTTGAGCACCACAAGTCCTCTCTAACAGACAGGGCATGCAGTTCTGAGATCCTCCTGGCGGAGGTGATGGCTACCAGGAAGGATACCTTCCAGGTGAGGAATTGCAGCGGGATAGTGAGGAGGGGCTCAAAAGGTGGTTTCGTGAGAGCTGTGAGCACTTTTGGCAAATCCCATGTGGGGTACGTGTAAACTGCAGGTGGCTTGAGATTGGTCATCCCTTTTAAGAATTTCTGTACAGTGGGGTGTTGTGATAGGGGTTGATCCCCTCCACAGGTAAATATTGTAGCCAGAACTGTCACCTGCCTTTTGATTGTATTGAGGGACAAACCCTTTTCCAAACCATCCTGGAGGAACTCCAGGACTTGAGGGACAGATGAGGAGGTAGGAACCATGGTCTTAATCGAGCACCAGGTACAGAAAGTCTGCCAGGTAGCACTATAAATACTGTCCATGAAGGGCCTTCTAGAGACATATATCGTGTCTATGACCCTGGAGGAGAAGTTGTCATGTCTTAAAGTGGCCTGCTCAATCGCTGTCAGCTGGAGCCGTTGAGGGTCCAGATGCTCCAGTGACTCCTGACTGAGGGACACCAGTCTGACGGGATCCTCCAGGATCTCTCCATGGACAATGTTCATAAGTGCACAAACCACAGCCGACATGGCTAGTGTGGGGCAAGGAGGATGACCTCTGCCCTGATGGAGATGACCCTGCGGATGACTCTGGCTATCAGTGGGATCAGTGGAAAAGCGTATAGGATCCCTCAAGGCCAGGGACAACAAAGGGCATCCACTCCCTCTGCTCCCGGCATGTAGAACCTCATAAGGTATCTGGGCAGCTGTGAATTGTCTGGGGAAGCAAACATGTCCATAACTGGAATCCCAAAGTACTGTGTGATCTCCTGGAAGATACAAGGGTGCAGTCTCCATTCTGCTTAGTCAACTGTGGCCCGACTTAGCCAATCGGCTCAAACATTTTCCACCCCTGAGATGTGTTCAGCCGAAATAGAAGAGAGGTGGTCCTCTGCCCAGCAGCCCAGGACACTACCCTTCCTCATGTGTTGTCTCTATCTGGTTCCCCCTTGCCTGTTCACATGTGCCTTATCAGTCATATTATCAGTTAGAATTAAGACATGATCCCCTCTGATGGAGTGGGAGAATATCCGGAAGGCCAGGCATATGGCTCTGAGCTCTACAAATTTGTGCTCTGGGCTGCCTCCTCTGGACTCCATTGGCCCTGTGCTATCTGTGTCCCCAGATGTGCCCCCCAGCTATGGACAATGGCATCCGTGGTAATAGTAACCCTGTTATCCACTTTAAAATGGCATCCCTTAGTGATGGCCAGGGATCTCCACCATCGGAACGACTTACGAACCTCCTTTGATATGCTCACCTTCGCCTGAGATGTGCTGGTTCACTTCATTTGAAATGCAGAAGGAACTATTGCAGATTCCTGGTGTGCAGACGGGCCTGGTGGATAATTGCGATGTCTGACACTATCTTTCCTAGCAGCTTTGATAGTGGCTAATGAAACCTTAGTCTCTTTTTCCACTTGCGAAACCAGCCAGAGGCTGTCCAGCTTCTCTTCGGAGATAAATACCTGTCCCGCCCATGTCGATCCAAGCAGGTGAAGAATCCTGGTGGTGGGGTTGAAGTGGCTCTTAGCTGTATTTACCGAGAATCCATGAGCCTGAAATATTTGTAGTGTAACAGAGAGGTCCTGTTTGGCCACCTCGTGCAAGACCGATTGTACTAAAATGTCACCAAGATAACATTGTACCCGGATAGGTATGGTTCACAGGTGGCCCACCAGTGCTGCCAAAATCTTAGTAAATGCACAGGGAGCCAAGGAAAGGCCGAAGGGCAAGGGCCTGTATTGGAAATTGTAATGACAATTTCCATAACAAAACCGCAAAAACTGGCAGTGATCCTGGAGGATAGGTACGTGCAAGTATGCCTCTGATAAATCAACTGAGGTGAGAAATTCGAATTGTCTCACCCCTTCCAATATAATTTGTAAAGAATGCATTTTAAACCTTTTATTACGAACATATCTATTAAGCCATTTTAAATCTAAACGCCATTTATGCCGCAGTTCTGTCTGCCACTGCTGTAGCCAAAGAAGTCTACAGAAAGCCACAGAAGAAGCCATAGCCTGAGATGCAAATCTCATGGCGCTGAGGGTAGTGTCTGAGGAGAATTGCACCGCAGCCACAATCTTATTCAGGTCCTGGTGCACCCTGGAATCACTGGCTGGGAGCCTATTCTGGAGCTGTTGCAGCCAGAAGAAGCTGTACCTGGAAAAAAAGGAGGCAGCAATTGAGGCCCGAACCACCCAAGCCATCGCTTGGTGTCCTCTATGCAGGGTCTGGTCGGCTCTCTTGCCCTCAGGCTTGAGGACCTCCTCCTGCGAGCCTGGCATTGTCGTGTTCGTGTACAAAGCTTCAATGGGGGCATCTATGGTGGGCCACTGCAGAATTTTATCAAGGTCTTGAGCCTCATTATAAACCGCCTATCATTGGAAGAGACAGAAGAGCCTGACGTAAGTACTGAACATTGTGTCTGCACCATGTCGACAAACAGCTGAGGTGCAGGAATGGTCTCCATCTCCAATTTATGCTCAGTATCAGTAAATAGGGCACTGGCAGATGGGCCTTGTGTCGGAGCCGTGGAAGCCTCCAACTGCCCAGTTTGGATGCAGCCTTAACCTTGCATAATGGCTTAAATAAGGTAGGGGGGAAAGTCCACACAGGTAGGTTTGTCTGGGACCGCACCCTCATCTTCTGACAATTCTGCCTGATTTCCCCTTCCTTAGAGACAGGGGACTGACTGTGGTGGGAGTGAACCGGGGACCTGTTTCCAACTAAGGCTGGACTGGTCTGTGCCTGGAGGAAACCCTGAGGGGTCATTAAGGATGCTGCCATCAAGCCCCAATGCCCGGCTTGATGGCCTCTGCAATTATGTCTTGGAAATTTGGAGCCATGACCAGCATCTGCCACTCAGGACGGAGGCCTGCTGCGGTGGGCATAAAAGAAGCCTCAACAACTCTGTCCTGTGTTCGCGACCCTCTGGAGCTGTGAGAACCTGGGATGAGTCCCCAAAGCCTGGCCATGTTGATAGGCAGCATCAGGCTGAATGGGCCAGAAATTGTTTCTAAGTACAAGGGAGACCGGCAACTGGGGCTAGAGTCTCCTGGCTGGGATAGTTCAGCCTTGGAGAAAGAGGAGGAGGAGTGGTGCGAAAGGCTAACCTTCTCCTGGGGTTTGGGCATCTTTGTGGCCGATTTTGAGGCCGTTTTAGATTTAGAGCTCTTACTTGTAGCCTTGAAGCCCTTGCTGTGGGACCTGGCCATTCTGCCCCCTTGGGAGATGGAAAGTAATGCTGGAGAATGTGGGGCCTGTACTATGGCCCATAAACCAGGTCCTGCATCCTGGCTGTCCCTATCAGTCTCTGGGAATGGCCCAGCCATACTACTGTCATCTTGAATCCCTGGAAGAACACCGCCCCCAAAATGGTGTCCGCATCATTATCCCAGTTAATTGGCCTGCAAAATGGTGGTTCACACCTTTTCTGTTGTTCTGGGCAGTGCTAGAGTGATTGGGCAGCAGGAGCAAATCGGGCCAGCGTGCTGTCAATTGCCGGCCAAACGGTCCCTCTCAAGATTCAGTTTCGCTGCTGTGGTTAAAGCCGAAAGGGAGTTCTAAGGTCAATTCGGGCTTGCGTGCTGTAATCAGCCAGCTAAACGATCTCCCCCAGGCTTCAAATATCACCGCAGCTCTCAAAGCCGACTGTGCCGCCGCCACTCCTCTTTCTAGTGTCAAGCGGCACTGAAGCGGCTCTATGGAGGGAAGCTCGGTCTCAGCAGCCTCGTGGCTAAAGCCACAAACGCAGGTGTACAGAGCAGGTGGAAGCTTCAGCGAGATACCTCATGACTGACAGCTGAGCGACAAGGCAGGTGTGACAAATTTAATAGTCCTGGTGCTGGAAGACTATCAGAGCCCGTCGCACCCCTCCATCTGTGGGCTTGAGGCTCAACGTTGGTGCCTCAGGGAGAGAGTTCTTATGGGCCCAAGGCCCCTGTAACTGGCCCCACTCTTCTTGCATTAATATCAACAGTACTCACACCAGAGTAGATTCAAAGTCCAGAATCCGGAATTAATTTAGATTAATAAATTAGCCAACTTAGTCAGAATAAACCAATTGTAAGAGACAGAGAAATGGATAACACATCTATCTTTCAGAGTGGATTGAGTCGAAAGCTGGGTGAAGCTACCCACAAATAAAGAATATTAATTAATTATTAATCAAACTCAGTCCAATCAGAGAGCGTACAGTGTCAACCCATGTATGGATGCTATCTCCACCTCTATTCAGAAATATTCATATTCTCCTCTAAATAAAACGTTATTATTGTCAATACTTTTTTTCCTCTCTTATATCCATTATATCAAATAAATGGAAATGGAATAAACTCAAGAATAGAGCCACCACCATCACAATCACTTGAGATTGCAACTACATTATTAACAGAGCAATTCATGTTTTAACTTTAACTTGTACTGGTATTCTTGTTCCAAACTATATTTTCACATAACCCAAGAAGCCTTAGAATTTGCAGCATGCTAATAAACGTTTAAGAAAGATAAAATATTTCAGGCTTATTGGCATAAATTCATAGTAATTTGTGCCCTTTTGCAAGTATTCCTCGATGGCTGGATTCACATATGATACTATATGATGGCTTATTTGATTTTGACTTAGCAATCTATGTGAACCTCAGCTACCATGGTTTTATAAATCAAGGCTTACAAGTTAGCACAGTAATCAGATATTTGCAGTATCTATTATTTGTATATTTGAACATTTACATCATTATCATTTTTGGTCTCAAACATCCATAATTAAACAACAGATTGTCATTGTACATCTAATCAGGAAACAATTTCATGATGCTTTATAAACGTACCTTTCCAATATACATGGAGTGGGGAAGGGAGCTCAATCACATCATTCTTTTAATTAAAAAATAATAAAGTAAATCTGAGGTCAACTTTTAAATTGTCCCAATGTTACATTAAAATTTTATTCTACATGGATCATCAGTGTGTATATGTATTAAAATAATTGAGGTGTTTTATTTTCCCAGCATTTAACATATTAACATACTATACATAGCACATAATGTTATTGACTATAGTAGCCGAAAACTTTCTTTCTGATATAAATCTATTCATAGCAACATAGAACTACAGATATACAGAGATAATCATTTATCTAAAAAATGATAACAAGAGAATCATTTGTCTAAAAATGATAAATGATGATGCAGGGTTTCTTTTTAGCACTTCTATGGGCTTAAGGTTCCTTTAATATCAGATGTACCCACACTATGGAAAGGAACTGCCTTTCTAATCTCATCTTCCAAAAGATGAAAAATATTCTGTACCTACCTGAGCAGGAAAGAACCAGAAGAAAAGGTTGCTATTGTAAGTTTTGTTGACTGTCAGATAGCCCGAATAACTCTTCACATTAGGTCCTGGGAGATGTTCCACTAGGCTTAATTGCCTTCCTTTGAAAGAATGGTTAAATCATTATCATTGTTTAAATGAAGGATTGGACAAGAATTCAAGAGCCTGAATATATACAATATAAAGATTTGTGCATACAAAGTTTAACATTTTCATCAGTCCAATCATCCTAATGCATGGTTGTTTGGCTTGTCTGTACCATATTGAGTCAACAAGAATTGCCATGGGCTACGTATAAAACATATATAATGTATATAAATAACAAACTTCCTTTATATTTTAACATTTGTTAAATTATCTTGTGGGGCCATATTACCAGCTGTGCACAATTTGAACAAAACTATTATGTTTACCCAGAAAGAAATATTTAATTTTAAAAAGTAAAAAAAATATTTTAATTTTTATTATTATTTAAATTTTGTACCACTTATTCTAATTGAGCAACAGTGAAAAACTGGTATAAACATAATGACATAAAGACATAATGGCTTCATGTAAGTATTACAAGGATCTGGGTTGTTTATAAATATACTTTCTCTTGCTGTAATGATGGATTTCAAAAAATGTTTGTTGAGATTACAAGAAAGACGAAATGAATAAAAAAGCTGAACTTCTGATAATTTGCCAGTAAGTATATTGGCTCAGATTGATATGACAACAGTAAGAAAGTTTACATCTTTCTTTCCATGGGAAGACATAATTACCCTTATCACACAATGCTGACTTTGCATTCTTAATTTAAAGCTTAAAGGTGAGAAAATTTCACTTAAAAGTTGGAACAATAGTATGCATCACTGCCCACACGTATGAAAAGTGAGAAAGGATTCCAGTTCTTCTGGTTTCCTGTAAAACAGTATTATAGCTTGGCGACTGGAAACACAATATATTCAAAAGTTTTTGTTTTCTTCAACTTGTATCCATACAGATATCCAGACTGTAACATGACCTGTGATAAATGTTAAAAAAAAAAACTGGAAATTTGTCTGCATTTTTACTCTATAGATCTGGGTGGTCCACAATCCAAACAATGATAGAAAGAGAATAAACGTAAGATACATTCCTCCAGTTCAACTAAATTTATGTGAAGTTTCAAGTAAACCTAATGCAAAGTTTAAAATACATTCTAAAATCTTACTGTTGTAACCACTGGATTTTAATAGGGATAAGAATAAACAAGCAACATGTGGCAGTAAAAAAAATGTGAAGTGGTTATACATGTACTTTTATGCAGGCATAACTGGGAACAGCTCCCACAAAAGGGGGGAACTTGCAAAAGTCACAGCTGCTTGAGCAATCCAATAAAAAGTGCATTTTACAAAAATTATCTTGAGAATCCTTTGCACAGTTTTAGATTGATTATGTGCAGACACTGCAGAAAAGCTGGAGGCACAGGAAATATTATTTTTCTGCATGATTTAAGTTTTTTTTTTAAATGTCATCTTTATAAACCAATTTTACCTTCCTCAGTTTCACCACTTTCAATGTAAGGTGTTAGAAACAGTGGTTGTCCAGGATCTCCTTGTGATGGCAAAGCATATTTTAGTCTTCTAAAAATACTTCCCATGGCACTCCATCGTACATGGCAGCTGCTTAATTCTAAGGAGAAAATCAGGCTTAGCAAAGCCAGTAAAGCCGTTATCTTGCACATCTTTTCACTTGGTTACCTTGAAAGGAATCAAATAAAGCAGTAATTAAAAATGAAAATTAGCTACAGTGGTCTTGTTGAAACAATCCAGATTCCTGTCATGCCAACCATATTCCAGGATGTGATATTTTCCACAGAGTTACTTCCCTTTCTTCTCCTATAGGTAGTCTTCACTTAACAATGGTAATTGGGATTGGCAAGTTTGTTGCTGAGCAATATGGTCATAAGGCCCAACTCTACAATACTGTACTGAGTTATGATGGCAATCCCAGTTAACCATAGTTAGATGATTATCACACAATATTTTATAGTCAAGTGATGACCATTTGCGACCTCCTGCCAAATTTCCCATTGACTTTGCTTGTTAGACATCAGCAGTGAATGTTGCAAATATTGACAATGCAATTACAGGATGCTGCAACATAATAATTGTGAGCCAGTTACTATGCTCCTGAATCACAATCACATGATTGTGGGGACAACTATGAGTTGTCATAAGTCCCCCTCAAGCAGTGCCATCATAACTTTGAATGGCTGCTATAGAAGTGATCATTCAGTGAGGACTATCTGTTATCAGTAACAGGTAAAACATAATTATGACATAATCTTGCACTTGAATTATAGTTACTATATTAGTACAGCGACGTTGAAAGTTATTAAACTTTATCTAGTAAAAAAATAGTTCAAGGAACTATTGCAATTATATTATACTATAACACTGTGATTTCTCTTTCTATCCATTTCTGTACCAAATATAAATAAAAATGGCAGTACTATGAAGCCTAAGCAGGTTAAGCTTCTTCTCACTCCACACGTACAAGCATCTGCCCCATTCTGTGGATCATTTTCAAGGCCTTGTTAGTGATTCCACAAAATTAAAAAAGGCATTTCTTCTTCAGAGAAATATTATATTTCAGCTCTCGCTCTCTGGTTTCAACTATAGCATTCAAAGTTACAACAGAACTGGAAAAAAGTAACTTATGACCATTTTTCAGTCACGAACTTTGCAACATCCCCATGATCATGTGATCAAAATTCAGATGCTTGGCAACTGGTTCATATTTATGACCATTGCTGTGAGCCAAGGTCATGTGACCCTTTTGCAACCTTCTGGCCAGCAAAGTCAATGGGAAGGTACATTCACTAACAACTGGATTACTAACATCAACTGCAGTGATTCACTTAACAACTGAGGCAAGAAGGGTCATAAAATGAGGCAAAATTCACTTAACAAATGACTCACTTGACAACAGAAATTTTGGGCTCAATTGTGGTTGTAAGTCAAAGACTAGTATGACATTTACATAGCAAAGCATCACTTAGTCAAAATTACAAAATCTGCATCATGATGATACAAGCTCCACACTTTCATATTTGTATTGCAATGTCAACACAAGCATGTAAACATTGAAGTGAGCATCACAGCACAAGTTTTGTCACTTGATAGACCTCCATTCAACCACAGAGAACACAACTCCATGACACCAACCATCAACACTCCATTGTACCATCTTCACTTCTTTCACTATAACTGGCAGATGGGTAAAAATAGTAACTTTAGGAATTATTTATTTGATTCAGTTTCAGTACTGCCTAATTCCAACAGACACTGTTTTCCTCCTCGCAGTTTTTCTTAAGCAGATCGTTCATGCTATGTACTTAAGGCTTTGCATACTGCTATACAAGCCTTTTTAGTTAAGGTCCATATAAAATGAATGAATGCTATTAAATTTTAAATGAAAAGAATTCCCAGAGATTGACTATACATAGTTAATATCGTGCTTAATTCATCCTTACCTCAAGCCTCACTGTAATGTGATTATATTATCTGAAGGTCTAACTAAAGAACATCTCTCATTATATTGACATCAGGAGACATCTAGCCTGCCTACAACTGATCAACTACCATTCTTTAGTGATTGAAAGAGGACTTTGTCTGAGATGAGAAATACAAGGCCCCACTTCTGATGTGTCTTAGGCATATGAAAATCACTCATTTTTATAATTAGGCTTTCCGATATATTAACTGACAATAATATTTGTCTTTTAATGGCTTGATCTCTCATTCTGGATTTTGTTTGGATTCAGAAACTACTTCAGTATTAATTAAAAAAAATATTAGTATGATTAGTAATAGTATTTATGGTTACCTGTACTAGATGTGTCATTAATGAGCTCAAAAGAAAGACTGAAACATTGCTGGTTTTAGTTCTTTCTCAACAATATGGTCATGCTATTAAAGTCATTTAGAAATGAAAAGTACAAAATTGGATCCCCAGTCATACTGGAGAGGAATGGATTTCAATCAACAGTAACAGAAATGCTTTTAGATTTCTAAGTAATTCTACCCAGGGAACACAAATGAAACCAAGAAGGCCAAATTCAATCAACAGCTATTCCAAGTGTACAATGTTGCTTTCCATTATAGAAAAGGACTGAACTTGTTATTCCCCAGTACTATAGATCAAAATAAGGTACTTCCTCTCACTTAAACTACCGTATATACTCGAGTATAAGCCGACCCGAATATAAGCCGAGGCACCTAATTTTACCCCAAAAAGCTGGAAAAGTTATTGACTCGAGTATAAGCCTAGGGTGGGAAATGCAGCAGCTATGGTAAATTTCAAAAATAAAAAATCAGTGTTATTTGAAACTCAAAGTTATGTTTATTCAAGGGACCCGCTTAATTAAAGTGTTCTATAATATCAGTATGACTTATAATACTGCAAGTCTGCAATATTAAAATACTTGTATAGGGGATCCCCGGGATCCCCCGAAGAGATCAAATCACAACCAGTATGCCACCTTCTTGGTATATTGTTTTTATTTTCACTGAGTTTTTAAAAATGAGCATTATTTCATCCTTTTTTTCTTTATGTTTGATTGGTATCTGCAATTTGTGTTAATTCTGTTCATACATATAATATAAATGAAAAACCCAGCTCTCTTAAAAAATATTTTAAGTTCTTTCTGGTGCTCCCTTTTAGAATTGGCCAACTAATATTTCTGTTCACCCAACTAATGTCAGGCAGAGTTAACTGAAAAAGTAATTTTTCATGAAAGGACATTTTCCTAGGATTTTAATTGTTCTTACTGTCAGATTTCTCCTTATTTCCAGCTTGAGTCTCCTTCTGACAAGTTTCCATTGCTTCTTGTCCTGTCCTCAGGTGCTATTGCTGCCGCCGCCTCCTCCTCCTCCAACAGCACCAGCACATTTGCTGCCCAGCGCTGCGGCTGAGGTGAAGCCGCCAAAGCTCCCGCTGGCGCCCCCGCAGCGTTGGGCGGATATCCGGCAGTGCTGTTGGAGGAGGAGGAGGCGAACCAGCCTGCCATCGCCGGCCACCGCTAGCCCCGCCGCTCTTCCCACCCCCTTCCAAGCCCCACAGTCCAGCGGATGGAGCAGAAGCAGCTCCGGGGCTTCGCTGATGCTCTCCAAGGGATCCCCGTGCAGAAAATGCGGGGAGCAGCAGCGAAGCCCCGGGGCTGCTTCTGCTCCATCCGCTGGACTGTGGGGCTTGGAAGGGGTCGGGAAGAGCGGCGGGGCTGGCGGTGGCCGGCGGTGGCAGGCTGGTTCGCCTCCTCCTCCTCCAACAGGCAACAGCACTGCCGGATCCAGTTGTAGACTCGAGTATAAGTCGAGGCGGCTTTTTTCAGCCCAAAAAGTGGGCTGAAAAACTCGGCTTATACTCGAGTATATACGGTAAGTTTAAAAGAGGATTTGTCAAATGGGCAATGTCTACTTGTATTACTAAAAAATTAAATTACAATGATCTTAATGGTTCTTTATTAAGGTGATTTTGATTTAATTAAGCTTTTATGTAAAAGGGTTTAGATTCTAAGTTCTTTTTGAAAATGTAATATAATAATTGTCAAAAGTTGGTATTAAAAGTTATCTATGACTGTTCCATATTGTGCCACATACAACTAATCCAGGAACAAGAGTTCTCACTTCTCTGGCCTCAATAAGATATGATTCTTTTACCCAAGCACCAGATTTGAAAAAGCAAAGGCATATTTATAAATAACACTGATTATATGAAAAAACTGTTTTCCTGTGTTTTGTTACACATTCTTGGGAAATGGTAAGCTTGTAAATGATTGCTTAAATTGAATTAAGTTACAAAAATGAAATATGTCTGTAAAACAATCAACACAATTTAGTGTGTAAGATTGTTTAGTAATTTTTCCAATTTCTTTAAA
The DNA here is from genome assembly GCF_009769535.1 of Thamnophis elegans. Taxonomy (NCBI): domain Eukaryota; kingdom Metazoa; phylum Chordata; class Lepidosauria; order Squamata; family Natricidae; genus Thamnophis; species Thamnophis elegans. The sequence continues at coordinate 43,440,293 of NC_045558.1, forward strand.
ACTATTTTAACCCAAATAAATGAATAAAAATCCTTAGTGACACTTTTTAATACTATATAGTAAGGTTATATAAAGTTGTTCTAGTAGATTGTATTGCCAACTATATACTGTATTTTTCAGAGTATAAGATGCACTTTTTTTCCTCTAAAAAGAGGCTGAAAATCTGGGTGCCTCTTATGCACTGAATACAGCATTTTTTGCCTCCTGAAGCCCTGCCACCTTCACCAAAATGGCCGTTCATAGCCTTATGGAGGTTTTCAGAGATCTCCTTGGGGCTGGAAAGGGCAGCAATGAGAGAGAAATGGGCCATTTTTGTTCACCCAACCTGCAGCAGCACTCTATAAGCCTCCATAAGGCTATGCATGCGATTTTTTTGACAAAAAAGGCCTGTTTTCATGAAAAACAGGCAATGTTTTGCTCTTTTCTGACCCCCTCAACCCCCCAGGAGCACTCTGAAACCCTCCCCCCAAGGCTATTCATGCCTTCTTTTGGAAAAAATGCACCCGTTTTCACAAAAAATGGGCCGTTTGAGGGAGGTTTGCAGAGTACAAACCCCCCCCTTTCGGAAAGCTATTTAGTTAGTGTGGTTGATGAGAATTACATTGGTCAAGTGCTGTGCCAGCAGGTGCTACAGGTTGTCATTAATTTCCTCCTCCAGCATATAGATAAATACACCTGGAAACATCTATCTACCTACCTACTCTCTCTCTCTCTCTCTCTCTCCCCACCTACCTACCCACTGTATTTCTCTCTCTTTCTCTTCCTCTCCATCCCTCTATCTACCTATCTACTTTTTTTAAAAAATTGCCTCTTCAAAACTTGGTACGTCTTATACTCCAGTGCGTCTTATACTCTGAAAAATATGGTATGTAATACATTCTTGATTATTCGATATAATACTTACAAAATGGATTCATATACAGTACTGCACTGAATTGTAATGTGGTTTGTTTGACTTAGCCTATTATATAAACTAACTTGCTGTCATTGGTCAGATGTGGTTTATTCATATTAACTGCAGACATATATCACACTACTTGAAAACCAATGTATATTATATACATACTGCCAGAGTCCAGACAAAAAATTCTTAGCACAATAGCAAAGTTAATAAATTATCAGGGGGATTCTGATTCAAATCCAACAGTTCGTATATAGAAAGAATTTAAGGTAGACTAATTAGCACCTCAAGTGAATTGAACTATATTACATGCTATTGGTATGTGTTGAAGATGAATGATTGGGAAGAGTTGAATTTGTAATCCAAAACTTCTAAAACATTCCAGGAACGGAAAAACAAATACTTGGTAAACAAAATCTTCCTTGCCTACATCTGTATACAACTGCACCACTGGATTAATTGTTAAAGAAGTAGAAGTATTAATTTCAAAGAAAGAGTCATGTATTTCAAATTCCCTTAGAGTTTTGAAATATTATAGACCAGTGATGGCTAACCTTTTCCGGACCGGCTGCCCAAAGTGTGTGCACATGTGCATTCATGTACACACACCCAAACCCCCAAAATGCAATGCATATGGTCCTCACACATGCGCCCACCCCCTGCACACATGCACAGCCCCCTGCACATGCACATGGCCTCCTGCACATGCTTCATCCCCATGCATGCTTGTGCGCTCCCTGCATGAGCCCCACCCTGCACATGCATTCGCAGCCCTCCTGCATGTGCCTTGCCCCACATGCATAGTAGAGACACGAAGTAGAGACACGAAGACCAGATGGTCGGTGGGAGGCGCCCATGTATGCGCAGTGGAGCTGAACTGGGGCGACAGCTCATGAGCCATCAGAGGATGTTGCATGCCACCTCTGGCATGCATGCTATAGGTTCGCCGTAACAGTTATAGACAATTTAAGCTGTATTAACTTGCCAAATATTATGGTTAGATGATCATTTATTTCACGTGGTATCCAAGGGAAGCATCAAATCCAATCAAAGAATGAGAGATACAAAGCAGAGATGATGGTGTATTAAAATAATTCATCACTGGCTTTGGTAAAACAGGCAATGATAGCAAGCTACTGTGATTTTTTTTTAATTGGGACGAATGAGCAGCTATAAATGGGATCCCAAATATGTATTTTTCTGGAACCATCTATTAGGCTCAGCAGCTATTTCTATGCCCTTTCAAGATTTTAACTAGTAGGCCCTTTTTGATATGGTGTGCATGTGGGAGGATGTACTGGAAAATACACTGAACTGCAGAAGTGAGATGAGAAATTAATTAATTTTTCTGCCATTATTATTTTTACAAATAGATCAAGACGGTGAACATACGAAAACTCCATGGATCCAATGCCTACCATTCAATCCTACACAGCAATTCTAATCAAGCAATTAGACAGTGTAGATCACTTTTAACTTTTGTCATTAAAAGTGGGCAGTGCCAATGTTTCTATATATTTTACTTTACAATTCTGAAGAAGTGATGCAAACCTGGAATTCTATTATATTCTGTCTTTGTCTTATGAAGTCTGAAACATCTGTTGCAGCTCATTTATGTATAAGCAAGGAGAGCTGGCCAATGTTGTGGAAAATAAAAGGAGCAAGGAATATTAGATATGTACACTAAACTGAGTTACCTATAATGTAACAAAGGGAAGTTAAAAATATAATAAATAATTTGAAAGATCAAGATTGTTAGAAGTAAAAGGAAGGAATAAAAAGTAAGTTTATTTGATTGAGATTAAAATAAATGTTATCTCAGATAATTTTTAATGGACAAAGTAAACCACAAAATAAAAAGGATTTGTTTATAGATAAGAAATGGCATATAAGAAAAAGAGATCATTTATTGTATTCTAAAATAAGTAATAAGTTTATATTTTATATTTCTGGTGATGAAGGGAAAATTACTTCTTTATATATTTATTTTTCTTTACTTACTAAAAACAGGTTAGCAATTTAAACTGATATTTAGTAATCCAGCTATACAAGGAGACCTTTAAACCTTACACAACTTCTGCAAATCTTGCTTCCTGTCACAAGGGCCATTAAAGCATAGCCACTCCTAAATTTAGAGATTGGCAGTTCCCCTTTTGACTGTCACCGACATTCTTTTACTCCATTCATCCATCTGGTGCTGCAAACAATCATCTATTTGGAAATCCCCACTGATCTCAATGGAATTTGAGTAGAACAATAGGCTTATCGTAGTTAATGTCCAATACGTTTGTTCTGAATAAATCGAATCATGTATTTTCTCTATTTGATCCAGGCCTCTTTCGGGGCCCTCTCGGGGAGTTCCAAACAGGAGCAAAGGAAGGAAAACGAATCGTCGTTGTTCCATAATAAAACCCAATTATGAGACAGTAATTGCTAACTTGGTAAGGCCTCTCCAGTCAAATTGGGAGACCTGGGAAAACCGCAGCGGCGCTCCTTTTCCAAATTAGACACGGCAATTACGCATATCTTGTACCAGATTTTTCCTAGGCGCGCGAAGGCGATTCTGCGCTTCGGAATAGTTCCGCCTTTCACAGATCTGGGAAAGGCAGCGCAACCGGAGCGGATCCAATCAGCATCTGCAGTCCAAGCAGAGCCTACCCTTCCTTTCCTTCCCGGGTGCTATTCCATGCCGGTTGTTCTCCTATGACGGTTGGCTGCGCTAGTTTACAAGAGTCTCATTTCTATAATTCCGTTGCACCAATCTAATCGACTTCACTCACCAGCCTCAAATGATCTCGAATTCGGGGGGAGGAAAGCCGACAGCAACTCTTTTAACCTATTATAGTTCCATTGCTAAAAGGAAAGGCGGGCTCAAAACAATCAACCTGCCCACTTTTTAACCCGTGGCGCACGCCCTTCTTTAAAGTGAAACGGGCTTCCCGGCGTCGGAATAAGCTTCAAATGTTCAATAACTCCTCAATAACTCGTGCCACGTTTTGTGTAAGGCTCACCAGATCTGGGTTGGCATCAGAACACAGCATACTGTACAGAAAACTCTAATGATTTGGATTTTTGCAGATCTGGTATAGCAAACTAAACCTTCATTATGGATAATTATGTGTTCCAAAATAATGAAGTATTGTCATATAGTTGACCACACTAAAGTGAAGGTGATCTATGTCTCCTAGTTTTGGATTTATGTAGCTCAAACCCCATTAAGTTATTTGTAATCAGCCCCATTGAAAAATTAAGCAAAAAGAACATGGGGGTGGGGGGGATTGGTTAGCAACAGCTTGAAGATGACATAACATTTCATCCTTAAAAACACAAGCAATCTATCAAAATATCCAGTACCCATTTATATTCCATCTTTAGAAGCTGGGGACAATGTTCTTAGTGTTCCTTCTTCCCATTTGTCTTCACAAAAATTACTCTTGCCTAACCTGGAGTAAGAGTCAGTGAGCTTCCACACTTGAAGGTGGATTTGAGACAAATAATTCCCAATGCCAATCCCACTTGTTAATTCCTAAAATACCTCAGCTCTCTTCTAGATGAATAGAAATGATAAGAGCAGGAAAAGTTGAAAGCATAAATATTGATGCAAAAAAAATTGAAACGAAGGATATTTAATCATTTGTAACCCTGTAATCTTCCACAGGTTCATTCACACCTTTGGTCAATTCCATGATAAACTCTTACACTTCGTTGAGTGTATATCCTCACATCAGTGCCTCAGCCAATGGCAGCTATTGGAAAGCTGAAGCTACATCCAAAAATATAGCAAGAAATTATTTTTCCATTGAAAATGGAAGAAAACCTCTTATGCCCCACACAGGAAGAACCAGAAAGATGATCTCTAATAACTTGAAGTTCTCTAACTGGTCCACTATAGAATTTGTTCCCTCCTATTGAATCATGAAGCCCCAAGCCTAAGTGGCCATGTCTACTTTGGCTATCAGAATGTCTAAATCAGTGTTTCTCAATCTTGGCCGTGGCACAACATAACCGCGAACATCAAAAGCGCACCGACAACACCGCGGCGCTAAAACCGCGATGTCAAAAGCACGCCCACAACAGCGTGCCGACAACAGCGCGCCGACAGAAGCGCGATTTAACTTAAGGTAAGGTTTAGGGTTAGGTTTAGGGTTAGGTTTAGAGTTAGGTTTAGGGTAGGTTTAGGGTAGGTTTAGGGTTAGGTTTAGGGTTATTTTTAGGGTTATGTTACAGCGCGCTTCTGTCGGCACGCTGTTGTCGGCGCGCTGTTGTCGCGTGGTTTTGACGGTGCAGTTTTGTCACCGCGCTTTAGTCACACGCGCTTTAGTCTACCATGGTTTTGTGGTGGAACCAAGCTTGGCAACTTGAAGATGTCTGGACTTCAACTCCCAGAATTCCCCAGCCAGTGAATGCTGGCTGGGGAATTCTGGGAGTTGGAGTCCAGACATCTTCAAGTAGCCAAGGTTGAGAAACACTTGTCTAAATCTTCCCACATCAAGGGATTTTTGTGCCTGACTTGAGGAACATTGACCTCATAAATCTTCTTTCATGAGTCATGTATATCTATGCAGCCTGCCTCCATCTCTTTCTCGCTTCTAAACTCCCTTGCAAAACTTTTACTGTCAGTGGACAAATAAGGAGCAGGGAAAATGATTCTTCTCTATTGCTTCTACTACTCCTTCCCAGGCCAAGTCCAGATCTTTTACTTTACTACTCCACTTTCCTCCACTGCATTTTGTCTTCCGTGCTTCATGGCCTTACAGTAGCATCACGAGGTCCACATCATACCAAGCTAAGAATGGATCCTTCCAAGAGTGGTGGTTACCTGTGGCTGCTGCTCTATTTGTCTGAAGGAGAATGAGTCATAAATAGATATTATGACTGGGTATTGCTATGATTGAATAACAATTACATAAGTAGTGCTTAACTGGAAATTTGGTGTCATTCTCATAACTCTGGATGACATTTATCAGAAGTAGACAATCTTTGTTACCCAATCAGATACCTCTTTTGTCAGACAGATATCAGTTCCATGGTTTTCAATTTTAAAAGTTTGTAAGCTTATTTGCTTTTCCACCTGACATTGGGATTGACATCTACAACTACATTTGAACAATCTTCTGGAGCATTTGAAGACATGTTACAATAACACAATCCCCCAACTTTCCTGCCTCTATTTCCACTCAATCAGATTAAATAGCAGCTACATTTTTCTATTATGAGGAAAAAGTTGAGTGAGTGGAATTGTGCTCATAAACAGCTAGTCATCAACAGTTAGAACAGTTCCAATAATGAAGAATATTTGTAGTTCAGGGTTGAAATTAGAGGTCCTGGGTGCTCTCTGAGTTGCTTGTTTTCTTGCAGACATTTCATTATCCAAACTAGGTAACATTTGTGATGATGATGTTACCTAGTTTGGCTAATGAAAAATCTGCAAGAAAACAGCCAAACTCAGAAAGCTCCAAAGATCTCGCCTTACAATAGTTCATTTAATAACCGTTCTAGGATACAATGACACTGGGGGGGGGAGGGGGAACTTATAACCATGTTTCTTATGACTGTTGTAATACTGTTGTAGCATTGTGGTCATGGATCAAAATTCAGATGCTTGCCAATTAACTTCTATTTATGACAGTTGCAGTGTCCCTGGGTCATGTGATTACCTTTTGCAACCTTCTGACAAGCAAAGTCAATGGGGAAGCCAGATTCACTTAACAGTTGTGTTATAACTTAGTAATTGCAATGATTTATTTATCAGCTGTGGCTGATAAGGTTGTAAATGAGGCAAAACTCATATAAGGACTGTCTCTCTTAGGAACATACATTTAGACTCAATTGTGGTTATAAATCAAGGACTACCTGTATTCTGAAACTGAAACCAGAACAACCTTAAATACTGTTAAGGTTAAATACTGTTTATGTTTACCTTATTCTGTCATCCTTTCAGGCTTATATCCTATGCCATCTCAAAACTAAAAAAAAATCACGTAAGTACATAAAGTATGTTTGTTATCACTTCTTTTGTCTGGATTTTAAGGCTGAAGATTATAACACCTTTGCAGTAATATACAGATAAATCTTGCTTAATAACTACTATGTTTAGTGATTGTTCAAAACTGATCCCAACATGCAGAGGAATTTTTCAATCTTTTTATATTGTCATTTTCAAAATTACCCTAATTTTAAAAATCCTACTTTTATTTTGGAGATCATGTTGATGCCCATCAAAGTCTTATCTCATTTTGTTATGCCAACATTGTGATTTAAATTTTATAAGAAAATTGTTATCCATAGATTGGACTATTGTATCTGGCTTCTAAAAACTTGAAGGACCACTAGATAGCAGCAAAGCTAGACAAACATAATAATCATCATTCTCTATCTAGCAAAACTCCAGATTATTACAACATTGGTCTGTAGCAGGGGTGGGTTCCTGCCAGTTCTAATCTCTTCTATAGAAGAGGTTCCACAAATCTACAGTGCCATTTAGAACCGGTTCCACCTTTCTCTCCCCCCACCCGTCCGCACATCATCAAGATGAAGAGTGAGAGGAAGAATTCTGGGAGTTGAAGTCCACAAGTCTTAAAGCTGTCAAGTTTGAACACTCCTGGGGTTTTTTTCCCTAAAGGGTTAGGGGTGCAAGGGTCATGTAACTTGACAGCTAAATGTCTCTAATCCTAACACCATGTGTCACAAGCTGCATAATAACTATTTGCACTATATGTAACAATGATTAACACAATGAATACAATTCCTGAAGCTGCAAATAGCCCGTTTTTTACCTAATGTATGTACAATTTGGGCCAGGAGGTGAAATATCAAGAAATTCAATTTTTGAATTGTAAGTGACCAGAATCATTGATTGACATGTTGGCTATAGAAGTACCCACACATCATTTAAGCAGCATGAAATTGTATCTACTTTCCTGTAATTAAGCTTCACTGAGTCCAAATTCTAAGTGCATGGCATGAAGGTTATGCTACCTCATTTCTCTAACTGCAATACACTAAACAGAATTAACTTTCTTTACAGTATTTTTTGGTGCCATCTAGTGGTCTCTAAATTCTTCCAGACAAATAGGTAACTCTTATAGGACTGTATAACAGTGTAAGCATTATTCATTCAAGAATGATAAAATTACTTTCTTTGAGTGTTGTTAGATTGTGACAAATTCTTGCTTCATTAAGTACAATTTCTTGAATAAGTCATGATTAATAAAATACAGTAGATGGATGCATGCAACATCAAGCTAAATGATACAAATTCAAATATGACACTAATAAAAGAATCAGGAATACACATATAGCTAGTTTAAAATAAATAGCAATGTCATATACATGCAGTTATTCATTAACTAATTGGTGAATTACCTAGAAAAGTGCTATATAATTTTTCCTTAAGGCTATTGAACTGCAATTATTCCATATATCACTTCTCTTTCTAAGATCAATATCTTACTCCTGGTACTTTTCCATATGTAATTTTCTTGACAGTTTTATTTCCTTTCAGCTTAAACAATTCCTTGCTTCCTGTTACTCATTTACCTTATAATTGTTTTTCCTATCTCTCCATGTTTATTATCATTTTAGAACTCAAACAAAAAAAATAACTTTCTGGAACATAATTTCAGCTTTCCTAAGATATTGATCATGCCTAGACTTTCTGAAACTTTGTTTTGCTAAACTTTTATAATCATAATTATTAGAAGTCAGTCTCACTAAAATCCAAAACTTATTTCCAAGTCAAATACTGAGATCACAAATTTTTAAGAGCTAGAAAAAACTAGCCAAAAAGAAATAACTCCTATAAGATTCTTTTATTTATCTGGCATAGTTAATTGCATATGTATCATTGAACAGGGTGACTACATTAAAATGCTCTTGGCATTTTTAGATGGAACTATCTTTAGATCCCAATATAACCATGAAATTTTTTAAATGTTGCCATGCATCTTAGAATTTGTTCTTGCTTCTAATTCATTAGCTAAGCAAATGAAAGAAAAAGCCAAAACTCATGCTATAATCCTATATGCTCTTGTGTTTGGTTAGTTGTAGTTTACTGTGATAAGTTAGCTAGTATAGTTAATGTGTTATGCAAATAATAAATTGAAGAACCATGATTCAATATCTCACACAATCAGCAATACAATTGTTCATTTAATTAGGGTCCAGCACATAAATGAATTAGGCCACAGTGAAAACAAATCATGCAATTCCCAGCACAAAAAAGAAAGACCCAGATGAACCTTATTTTATCTAGTTCTATTGTTTGAATTCATGTAATATTGAAATATGAACAAGCCAAACAGGTTGGATTAAACAATTTACCAAGCCACAAATAACCTATTCACCAAGTTTGGCATGTTGTGTAAATGCCCTATTATTTATAAACTAACACTGGAATAACTTGTTAAACCATATTGTCAACCATAATCTGCAATTATGCTTTGTTCTAAAGTTGGCACTTCAGCTATGGTGAAGTGAATCATTTATGAACGTAGCCTAGGAGTTTATGGTTCAACAGCTATTAACCCTCCAATAAAATCTATTACATTTTTGTTTTTCTCTTTATTTGAAAAGAAGGGGGATGAAAGATACCATTATCCAGCATGTGTTGTGAAAGTTTTTTGTTGTTGTCTGCAAAATCAAACAAAAAGGAAAAAAAATGATAACCTCAAAGTTTGTTGAGACATTTATGAAAAAGGAAGGGACTGGAAATATGGAACTGAATTTTTACTGCTGTCTGGAATACTTTTCTCTGGATAGCTTTCATTTATTTATTGAATTTATATAGCTGCTCATCTCATTTGTATATGACCCTGGCCACATAAGGCATGTCAAACTTTTAAACTGTAATTTCCAAACATTAGGGGTGCTCAAAAATTGTGACAGCCTTGGGGATTGTAAAGATATTTTGGTTTAATATAATTTACTTTATAAATATACTTTAATATAATTTAGATGTGCTTGGTAAGTAACTACATAAATGTCATAACTTTTTAAAATTTTGTTTCTGTTTCATTTTGAGGTTTAGCTGTCTTTCTCTTTTTGTTAAATGTTATTTTGTCTGAGAGTGTTAATACTGCAGGCGTTGTTTTTGTGAGTGTGATAACTGATCTGTAATGGCTTCTAAAAAAAAACAAGACTGGGAACATTCACTCATATGAGCAACCTAATTGGGATTAGCTGAAACCTTTTGCCATCTGAATTCCCAGCACTGCAAAACATTCTCAGAAATAGCCTACTGTTAAGAGAACAAAGTATTGATGATACTAGAAAACTCTCTGCAGCCAATCTTGCAAGAGACATATATCCAAAAGTGCTTGAAAAGTGGGAGTGAGCGAACAGTTCTTTTGTGAACCCTGTTATAAATTCACAAGTGACAATCTTGAACAAGTTCGAAGAGAGCTGGGATCAAGCCAAAAATTTATCTCTTAATAAAGGAAAGCTAGATGTCAAAGAGTCTTTCATTGTGAAACTTGGCAAACTGTTTGACATCCTCAACTGCAAGTGTCAAATTGTTCTGTGTACCGAATTTGGCTGCCTTATTGGCTGCAAAAAGGAAGATCACATTACCTTTATCTGCCTCAAGGAGTCAAAGATTCCATGGAAGGCATTTGGTTTTGTTAAAGATCAGAAAAACAAAATTGGTTCTTTTGGATTACACCAGATTTTTTGGGCAGATGTGCCCAAGCAGAAACAATTAGTTCAAAGGCAAAAATGGCAAGACACAAAAGTTTGCTAAATATAAGTAGAGAAATATTGCGGAAATTTCGATACTGACAAATGAAGCAATTATCTCTTGTGATGAAAATGAAGAGGAATGTGATGGGAGTTATGAAGAGGCCTTAGACCAAACATATGTCCTCTGTACTTCAAAAGAAAAGACATAATACAATATACTAGAAATAACAAATGTCGCTATACAGAGCATAAGATACGATGTTGGTCTACATGCCATTGCTACCATTACCACAGTCAGCTTCATAGATGCATTGGCTTGATCGCCAAAGAAGACAAGATAGTTGTAGTTAATCACAATAAAGTGAAAAGAGCTAAGAAAAATTATGAACTGCCTAAATCAAGAATTTGATGAGTTCTGTAAGAAGGACCATCTTTGATGGTCATATGGATGCAACTAAAGTTATCAGAAAGCAAACAGTTCAGACCAGCAATTACACAGCACAATTAAAGAAGAACATTATTCTGTGTGTAGTTAAGCTGGGTGGAAGATATATTTATCATTTCACTCTAGAGAAATCAATGCTTTCTTGTTCATGTATCTCATGAACAAGAAAGCATTGAACAAAAAAGCTTGAAGGTTATTGGAAGAGATTCTCTAAATAATCCTGGCTGTGAAGGTGGTGCCATGCACTGGGTAGAAGTCAAGCTTGTCTGGAAGTTGATCTGGTTGGTTTGTGTACTCCACATGAAGGAGTTACAAAGATTCTCTCTACTGATCAAACATATGGATATAGGACAAAACAGGTTAAAGAGTCAGCAAGCAGAGGGTATACACATGAGAAATGTGAGGGTTATATCAGAGTCCAAGAAGCAAGTCAACGACTAATGTCAAAGAACAAATCATAACAAGACTTGATGATACTCACTTAAATATTTTTGTAACTCAGATAATTAGTTTATGTTAGTTTATGATCGAATGGATTATTTTTTGCTAAACTAGATAAGATTCATGCAGAAAAAACTTTATTTTTTGTAGCACAAGGTGTAATTTGGTGAAGATAAAGTTAATAGTATTTGGGTTGTGGACTATATGGTCAAGCTAAATGTTGTGCAACTGCAAAAATAACAGCAGATTTGAATTCTTGTAAAAACACATATTTTTAGAACTCTTCACTGAAAAAAATTGCAAAAATTAATTTCACTCCATTAAATGAAATACCGGTATATTAAAATAATTAAAGCAAAATTTAAAAAATTAACACAATCAATCAATTAAAACAAATTTAAAAAGTTTAATAACAAAATTCAAGGTAGAATGGCTACCTTGGCTAACTGTAAGCCATGTTTAGGTTGTTGTTTGAATACAATCCTTGGTTAGACTTAAGACATAATTTGATGTATTTCTGGTTTAGTGAGATAGGTATAATTTATTGACCAAATTAAGTTCAAAATATTATTAAATGTAATAGTGTAGATAAGGAAATGACTTGCTTGCCAAATAAGAACTGCCAATGTTTTTTCTAACCAGGTGCCTCAACTGCAGAAAAGAAGTGTTTAATACTTAGCAAAAAAAAACATTTAAATTGCTTCACCCACAAACACATTTTTCCATATCAGGCAATTACTAATAACACAGGCAACTGCTAGAAAAAAAATCTAAATTATCAGTCAAAATCTGCTGGTAGTCTTGGGCGGAATCCACAAAATTGTATAATTTTAATCTTTCTATCTGAAGGGTGTTTGATGTTATTTTTCAAATGATTTTTTTAAAAAGAAGAGTTAAAAATTATTTCATATGACATGCAACCTTGGAATACATTCCAAAATATGAAATTCTTAATTTGAAAGCATTTACTTTATTTTGAAACAGGAAGAATGTTGTGTAATTTTGTGTTGTTCATTTAATGATGTGAATCTCTTTTACACGTTAAGAGTTGATTAAATGCAACAAAGAGTTCTTTTGGTTTTTCAAAAGTTAATATGTCCAGTTGGATATATTTCATAATGAAATTACTGTTCACAGTCTTTCTTTCTTGTCAGTTCTTCAGGGAAAAAGAGATAAATATAATTTTCCAAACTTTTATAGTTAAAACCAAGGATATTATGCAATAGGACTTCCATCACATTATTTTCCAATCAAAATGTACCCAACAGATGTGCAGTTCCCACATCTATTTCAAAGCATAGGAGCTGCCACACATCTGTATTGCTTAGGAAGATAGGTAAATTAGTGATAAGTAGAGAAAGTACTGATTTCCTTTGTTTGCAGTTATATTGTAAAGCTTCATCTGGATTATAGAAGTTGCAGCTGACCAGAAAATTGTTCAATAAGTAAGATATCATATGGCAGATTGTATCTATAATAGATGTTAATATTAATAAATACCCATTATTCCAAATCCTAACTATATATTTTTGAAATATTCTCTGATAAATTATTCTAAGAAGCTTCTGCCCTTAATGCAAAGTGAAAGATAAACATAGGCAAATCACTATAAATAAAATCTGCTGTCCCGTAACAATCCATTCTTATAATATAAAATCTCTTCTGGCAGCTCCAAGCATTCTGTTTTCCTAAGCACAATGCTTTTCCCACATTGAATAGATATTTAATTATTTCACTAGCCTTTTTTTGTCAAAGTTCATTTGGCTTGTCAGTTTGATAGAACAGAACAGATCTGTCTGGACAATCTAGGCACAGAAGGTAAAATTATGTATGTTTCCTTTAAACAAATTGAGAAAACTAAATATGTCCTGATATTAACTTAGCTTCACTTAACTCTGCCTTCCGAATCTGGTGCCACCTTAAGTTTGCTGAAGTATGAACTAGTCATCATAGGGGGGAAAAAAAGAGTTAGACTCAGGGATGAAATTCAGCAGGTTCTGGAGAACCTGTAGTGGAAATTTTGAGTAATTTGGAGAACTGGCAAATATCACCTATGGCTGGGCCCAGAGTGGGGTGGGAATGGAGATTTTGCAGTATCCTTCCCCTGCCACACCGACCAAGCTACGCCCACAGAACCGGTAGTACAAAACTTTGAATTTTAGCACTGATTGGACTCCATTATACATTAAAAGTATCTGATTGGGAAAACCAAGTTTGATTGGGAAAACTAAGTTTGATTGGAGATAAGCAAAAGAGCTTTTTACAGTTATCTTGGACTACAAGTCCTATAGTTTCTAACAAATGAACATGTTTATTGAAGTTGCTTTAGTTGTTAAAAATATCTGAAGGGCATAATGGTACCCTTCCCTGGTTTAAATAATAATTGAGACAGAACATAATTTTGATTTCCAGATGGAATAAAAGAAGATCACTGCATTATGGTATAGTGGTTAAGATACGTATTTAGGTTCAGCTCCTCCTTTCACCATGAAAGCTATCAGTGTAATCATCCAAAAAGAGGACATGCCATTAAATAATAGAAGCACAACAATTTGATGTGGTATGCAATGTGTCTCTTCCCAGTCCCGGCCCTCAATCTTCTTTGTCTAGTCCCATAATAGCAAAATATGGCACACATGCCATAGGTGGCACACAGAGTCCTCTCTGTGGACATGACAGCCGTTACTCTAGCCCAGCTCCACCATGCATGTGTGCGTGCCTCCTGCTACCCAGCTGGTCTTTGGGTCTCTGCCGTACAAGCGCAGGAGGCGAGGCACATGCACAGGGGGCACTTGTATTGCATTTGGGGGGTTTGCATGATGTCATGCCTCATTTTGGCTTCCAGGTTGGTGCAGGAGGCCTTCCAGGCCCAGAATGTGGCGCAAGCACTGCACATGGCCTTCCCATATCCCGTTTTGGCTTCCAAGTTGGTGCAGACAGCCTTCCAGGTCCAAAACGGGATATGGGAAACACGCTCCTCCCCATGCCCCATTTTGGGCCTGGAAGGCCCCCTGCACCAACCTGGAAAGAAAAAATGGGTGAGGGTGTGGGTGGGGAGTCACATGTGTGTGTGCAGAAAGCATGCATGAGCATTGCATTATGGATGTGGGCATGCATGTGTGCTGTCACACAGGTACCTTTGGCATGCAACGACAAAAAGATTAGTTATCACTGGTCTAGTCATATTTTCCCTCCACCTTTCTCATTGCTGGTTTCCCAACTCACTGTTTCCCAGGTTTCCAGCTCTTCATATGCCTTACCTGAGGTTTCCCTTGCTTCCCATTTTCTGTCTTGTTTCACATTGTAACCACATTCTCTGTCCACTGGCTGCCTTATCAGCCTTCATCTGCATCTTTATAATTTATGAAAGATCCAGACTTAAAGCAAGATTAAAGTGAAATATATTTTTGTACTACCAAGCAATTTTTTAAAAGACAAGGGAACGATGCAAATTTCTACCACATTTATACATGGTATTTTATACACACTGATACTAATTTTAGAAATTATAAGTGCAATTTAAATTGATGTTTCTTCATAATGGGGGAGGAGACTTTACATAACTGCATAGTCTACCATCCAGGGCTAACTTGGATTATCACTCTCAAATATCTCCTTATATTTATTTAAACTGAGCCTGGATTGAAAAGCTCTTCAAACAGAGGATACTACAAATGAAGAGCTTTATGTAAAGTAAGGGAAATAGCCACCATTGCAAGGCATTGAAAAGTGGTCTTTCAATTTTGATTGTAGAACTCAAATAGAAATAGAAGAATTCAAAAAATTTAGATAGACTTGAGTGGTGAGCTGAAATAATAGAATTTATGAGGGGGAAATATAAAGTTTTACATATAGTAGAAAAAATATAAGACATGTACAAAACAAGGCAGTAGTATCTATGAAAAGGATCAGTGTAACCTTGCCAACCACAAATTAAACATCAACTAGCACTGTGATAAAGTTGTAAAAAGACAAATGCTATCTTGAAGAAGATTAATAGGAGCAAAGAGTCTGGATCACAGAAAGTGATCCCTGCTGAACTGAACAATGCTCCATATGGAGTATTATGTCCAGGTTTAGGCACCATAATTCAGAAAGAGAGACAGTGAAGAAATTTAGAAAACAGGTAGGTTAAACTAATAAAGAAGGAGGTCCAGACTCAAAATGAGAATAAACTTTCAGATGGTGGATCTTACTGCCACATGAAAATTCAATATCTTCAATTAGAGGCTGGAAGGTATGTACTCTATCTGTGATTATATGTGGGAATAACATTGAGAGACAAAGCAAAGAAACAGAACAAAATTATAACTGGAACAGAACACCTGCATTGTGCTGGTGTAAACATACACAACAGAATGACATTAGTTTTGATAGCCTTCATTGACAGCCAATTTGTTTCTGGATTCAATTCAATTGCTTATATAGCCCTTTTTGGCTCTGGTCTTTGACATAATATTCTCCATGCCAAAAATCTACACCTTGGCCTAACTTAAACTGTGAAGTATGAATGGTTCCTACCTTAGATAGGAAGATCATAGATTATTTCTCACATAATTTTTGGAAATAAGTATGTTATATATACTGATCAGCATTGAATGTTGGGAGAGAAGAGTTGGTTTGTTCAACCCAAAGTGCTATGATGATTGTTTATTAATATCATTGATGTTTTTGATACTTTAGAATTGTATGTTACTTAGTTTGAGTATATAGCATGCATATAAATATATTTAAATAAAGACATGTAGTGAATGAATCTTGATTCTTCTGTTTAGTTATACATTTCACTGTAAGTAGGAAGATTGTAGTTCTGCTACAAAATATAGCCTTCTTGAGCACTGTTCCGTTTTAGCTAAATTCAAGCTATGTTATTTCCTAGCCTTTAAAAGCTTTTCTAAGTAATACTGAGGTTTCATAGCAAAATGTCTTACTCGGTTTTAATGTTTTATTAGTTAATCTATCATCACCATAAATGATACATTCTGGAATAAAACTAAATTAATCACTATGCTAAATGAGCTTGAATAAGAATATATTCTTTAGTGCTTAGTCTTGTTTACGGTGGAAGAACGTTTGTCTTTTTCCACTTATATTTCTATCGCAGTCTGTTGCTTCATCGTCTCATCTTCATATTTCCATTTCTTATTGACAAATGTATCTATCATGATGCTTAGGACATGCCATGTAATCTCTTATCCAGTGACTACAACAATGTCTCATTGGCTATCAAGTTATATCCTTTTAATAGTTACTTAAGGATTAACTATCCCTGCTTTTGTTACTGGCAGACAATTTTACATCATACCAGCTACAGCTTTCAAAGTTTAAACATTTTTAGGTGAAGGCTAGCTTGTCAACCAACCCACCTTAGATTTTTTAAAAAATGCATTCACCATAATTGTGACAATTTTCATAAATTTCAGAATCAAATTATTTTATTTCAGATACATAATGGGAAAATCTAATTCTCTAGAGACGTCTTTAATTCTGGAAAACAGGAAAAGAAAGAGAAGAAAAGAATCACTATCAGCAAGGTGATTGGACTCTATTGCAGGTACTACATTCCTGGAAAGATTGTCCTGGAGAAAACCTATCCATGTAGTCACAAAGTGTCAACATTAACTTTTGAGTACATAATCACATCAATCAATCAATCATTTCATAATTATTTTTAAAAAGATTCTTTTTATCAAAGATAAAAAGAAGTTTGTACCATTCTAGTGTGCTGTGACATTCTGGATGAGAATCAACACTTCAAAACTTTCTTCTCTGCTGTAACTTCGGCAAAGTATTACTTCTGTTATTCTGAGTCTCATCAATCAGCATTGTGATGGTTTTCCATCAATAGATCTAGATACAGCTGATTAAGCTCTTCTGTCTGCTAAGCTGAATCAATTGGTTGTGCTTAAAAAGAAAACATATATTGCTGAACTGCCAAAGAGCATATGAAGTTGCTGAGCAATACAAACAAATCTAATAAAGATACAGTATTTGCCGTAAAACTTTAGTTTTGGAAAGAGGCATAGCTTCCTGGAAGAAGCTAACTATACACAAAAGTGGAAACATACAATAACCTTAAAATTACTCTATGGTAAGGTGGGCAGTCAATAATGTCACTTATATTCTAATGGCTTGCCTTGTCAGTGTTGATGGGGTGGTCTTGGAGGGTCTTTGGTTGGGCTATTTACTGTTGATTTGTTAACAGTTCCTTGATTGAGGTAGTTTGATTGTCAATCTGATGTTAATCTTAGAGTATGTATTCTCATGTCACTAGTTTTAATCTCTTTAACCTCAGCCAGTCCTTGATTAACAACACTAATTGTAACTGGAAACTGTGTCATTAAATGACACTGTTATAAGTTGAAAAAGCACAGGACTATAATGCGTAGTCTGGCAGTTGCCTTCATTGCCTAAAACCATGCAGTGGGAACAGGAAAGTTCATTACTTTTATGTGACTAAGGCCATAAGTACAAGGACTGGTTGTAACTACCGCTTGTTTGGCATTGTTGTAAAATTTGAATGGTATCGGAACAAAAGGTTGTTAAATGACAACTACATGTATTATCTGAATAAAATTTCCATACTAGTAACCACAGCTGCCCATGAAGCACTGAAGTCAAATTGACCTGCCAAGCCATTCGCATCACTGCCTAAACTTGCATTCTGAATGAATTGAACTTTTTGAATGATCTTTGAAGACAATCTCATGTGGAGTGCTAATAAAGTCATTCCACCAGTTTAATAACCATGGGATTGCAATTCAATTTGTCTTGCAAAGCATAACATCACCTACATTAACATACATAATACTTCTATAGAATTATTTCTTGGAAGAGCCCTAGCAAGAATTTTTCAGTGATATATATCATATTGGATATATTATATACTAGTAATATATTGACCAACCATGCATACTAGTTGCGCTTCCATTTCCTGTTGAGTGACTGAAGCAAAGATCACCATATTAGTACGTAGCTCAATGTCTTGGGTACAACTGAGAAACTGAATTAACAACAAGACTAGAATTAAAGCATCAAGAATTCCACCAGAATATTGGAAGAAGGCGGGGCTTAGCAGTGAGAAGACGGAGTTTCAGGCAATTCCTGAAATTCCTCTATTCCGAAGGATTTTTGGACGGGTTTTTTGGAATACAACTTAAAATTAGCTAAATCTGATTACTTTAATTTGTAATAGATATAGCTGAATAATAATTGATATTGATGGTAATGTATATAATGTGGAATTGGCTGATAGATTGAAGAATACAATTGAAAACTAGCTAAACCTAATTGCTCTTTTTGTAACAGATATAGCTGAATAATGGTTGATATTGATAGTAATGTATGTTATGTGGAGTCGATATGATAAATAACAATTGGATATGAGAAAACATTTTTGGATTATACATAAAGAGTATTAATTACAATTATTATCACTATTATAAAAACTAAATAAAATACATACAATCAAATGTTAATCAATACTGGGAAAATGTTGTGATATATGATATGATTAAATATTGTGGATGTTCAGCTAAAATAGGATATGGGGATTTGATGTTGGTGGAGGATTTTACGGGTGAGTGGGTGAAATGTCAGCATGTGTTATGGATTAGTTCTTTGGCATAGCTAAGGATGAAGGATGTTTAAATAACTATAGGTAATTAAAACTGGAGGTATAATGATGTTAATATGGTAAACATTTGAGTTAAGATATTTGAATTAATATGAGTTAATGGAAGAGAAGCACCAAAGCATGTTGTAACCAGTTGATATACTTTTTCTTTTTTATAATAGATACCTGTGTTTTGTTTTTGTTTTCTCCTGCCTTGTCCTTTGTCGTTTTTGTCTTTTTTTTTGTTTAATTTATTTATTTATTTATTTTGCCTTTTCTTTTTGATTTTTTCTTTTCCCACTGGTGTGGGCAGGTATTGTTCAAGATTATTACTTTTATTAATATCTTTAAATAATAATTACAGTCAAATGAAAATGGATATATGATAATGCTTGAGTTAATATGAGTTATGTTTGTTGACCATGGAGGAGATGTACCAAAGTTTGTCTGTAATCGATTGATACATTTTCTACAGATGTAAAGAAAGATGCTGTACTTGTTTCAATTAAAATTAAAAAAACATTTATTTAAAAAAAAAAAGAATTCCACCAGAATATTGTGTTCACAAATATATTCATTTTATAGCTTGCCAATAAAGTTATCTAAAACAATCCTCATATACAGAATTAATGTCTCTTGTGACTTGGGAAAGGATATCTATGATATTTAGAGTTGGATAAATGCCACAAATAAAATATTTCCATTACTCGGGTTGCAATTTTGGTATAATATTTTTGCAATTTTAGCAGTTTTCTATTCTGTAGTATAATTCTTGATGCAGATATCACATTCACCTGAGATTTCATTTTCTTAGGCGCTTTTGAAAAAAACAAATAGCTAGAAGCTTGTAAATTGCTAAAGATTAGAACATTGTGGAGCCTCAGATGCAAGAAGTAAATGATTATGTCTCTCTTTGTTGTACATGAATTCTTCAATAAATAGATTTTTTATGCATATGCGTTTATATATTTAAGGTATAATTTTTTTGTTTTGTCTCTCTTCAAAGCTTTCATTTTATTATAAGGATAAGATAGTTTCATTGCATTCAGAGAACTGCTTTCTGTACCTATGGATGCAATTTATTAATTGCAAGAAAAATGTATAATAAAATGATAAGTAGATTTATAGATTTGTACAGAAGTTGCATATGCTGATACAATAGACAGATACAATTCATAATCATTATAACTTAAATATAAATATATTTCTCCTTAATAGAAAGATGGAATCAATGGCTGTTTGTTCAGTTAATTGTTCAGGTGATAACTGATAATAGAAAACTTTTATTGTTCTGCTTTCTGAATGTGTTTCATAATTTTAACTCAGATTAGGACTGGATATCTTTTTAAACAGATGATTTGGGGGGTATTTTATTTTCAGCAATACATTGCAAATTAATTGCTATCATAATTCCTGTCAAACCGGCCTCCTCGGCAACCAAGAAAGAAACCACTTAACTCCATTTCGCAGAATTAAGAGTACTTTTACTGGTTATGAAGAGATAGCAGCTAAGCAAAGCAAGATCTGAGGCAAAAGCGTGCAAAACCATACATATCAATATGTGACCAAACCCACTCCCCCTGGTAACCCCATCCCACAGTCCAATCTGCAAATCCCTTAGGTGTCATGCAGCGGTGGGTTTCAAAAATTGTTCGAACCTACTATGTGGGCGTGGCCTCCTTTGTGGGAGTGGCTTGCTACCCATGTGACCGGATGGGAGTAGCTTGCTAATGCAGCTACCGCCACCACCACCACCGCTACCTCTGCCGCTGCTAACGCCGCCCCCACTAACGCCACCGCTGCTAACAACAACGACGCTAACGCCGCTGCTAACGCCGCCCCCAATGCCGCCCCCCCCACCTGCCTTCGGCCACATAGTGCATGCGAGCCCACAGCTTTTGCAAGGGAAGGCATGGAGGCCTTCCCTCGCGAAAGCTAGGCCGCCCCCCCACTTCAGCCACTAATGCCGCTAATGCCGCCGCTGCTAACACGCCGTCGCTAACGCCACTGCCACTAACGCCACCCCCCCCCACCCAGCTTCGGCGCGTAGTGCACACGAGCCTAGCTTGCGAAAGCTAGGCCGCTGCCCCCTTCAGCCGCTACCACCGCCGCTGCTGCTAATACCGCCACCGCTAACGCCGCTGCCACTAATGCCACTGCTAACGCCGCTTCCCCACCCAGCTTCGGCTGCGTAGTGCCGCCGCTAATGCCGCCGCCGCTAACGCCGCTGCCGCTAATGCTTCAGCCACTAACGCTGCCGCCGCTAACATTTCAGCCGCTACCGACACCGCCACTAACGCCACCCCCCCACCCAGCTTCGGCTGCGTAGTGCATACGAGCCTTGTTCACGAAAGCTAGGCCGCTGGCCCCCACTTCAGCCGCTAATGCTGCCACTAACGCTGCCACTAACGCCGACGCCGACGCTACCACCACCACCCCACCCAGCTTCGGCCGCGTAGTGCATGCAAGCCCGCAGCTTTCGTGAGCGAAGGCCTGGAGGCCTTCCCTCATGGAAGCTGGGCCGCCACCAACCACCCGAAGCCTCCCGAGTCCCACCGCTGGGGCTTTGTTGCTTACCCGAGGGGGAAGCAGCAAGCGAAGGCCAAAGGGAATTTTCAAACAGAGGACAAGCACGAGAAAAGCTTCGCTTCGCCTCCAACCCGCTCACTGATTGGCTGGACTCCAGCAAATCAGTGAGAGGCAAGCTGGGCTTAGTGCGGATGGGCGGGGGAGCAAGGGAGTGAGCTACGGATGGGCAGGGGAATGAGCAAGTGAGCTGCGACGCGCCGGCAAAAGGGCGCTTTGCAGCGACAGGGGCCAGGACCGGTACCGTCATTCCCGGAAGTTAATTACTTCCGGGTTCACCGACAAACCAGTTTGTGCGAAGGAACCCACCCCTGATGTCATGTGAGTTCCATCTTCAAGGAGCATCATCAGGTTGGTATGCAGGATGGTTGGCTTTGACCACACCAAGCACTATCTCGAACATGCGCAGTAGATGATGAGAACAAAACTCCCTTTTTACAATCTCTCCTGTAGTTAAAACTTCCCAAATACCACCACTACCCCATTTCAATTGTAGCCGAAAGCAAATAGCGAAACAGAGGCTAACATCTCCTGTTTGTATACCTAATCTATTTAGACTCATAATAAATCTTCTCTAAGATAGAGAATGTTTTAAATTTTTGTTTAACCTTAATTTAAATTAATTTAGATAACTAACATGTGCTGCATGCCAGCAGTCAGAAAAATTTCTAATTATATATTAGGAAAAAGAATCTGATCTGTCCCAAAATACAATATGTTCTTTGCCCAATCTCCATATCTGTTAATCAGTGTTTGTCAGTGCTTATCTGTTTATCAAAGTCATGATTTATATTTCAAAATTAATATTTACTGAAGACATGAAATTTACTAACTGGTGCATTACAACATTAATAGAAAATGTTAGAGACTATATTCTTAATCAGAAATCTAATTTTGCATTTAATGCAGAAGAAAATACGTCTTCTATTTTATACGTATATCCTCTTTATTTTAATTTGTGTAGAATATTTTCCTCTCAATATTGATGTTTTGGAGTATGTGGAAAAGCTTTTTAAAATCAATGGCAACTTCCTGGAATTTTATCAATTTAAGGTAGCAGAAAGATCCAGGTCTTTGACATTTTTAGTTCTAGATAGAATGGCGCTACCCAAGATGGTTCCAGTCTACAACTTGGGGGTCTCCTGAACTCATAACTTCTGCTCAACTCTCCTAGTTATGACTAGGTCCTAGGAGAACCTTTGTACAACTTCAGTTGTGTGCCAGTTGCAGCCTGTGTAGGATCAGGGCTATAGGAGGATAAGGAATACCTGCCCTCAGTCATTCAAGCCCTAGTCATTTTATGTTTTGACTATTGCAATGCAATGCAATGGCTACCCTTGAAGAGCATTTGTAGCTATAACTGGTCCAGAGTGTGGCAGTATTGACTATTTTGGGGTCCCCAAAATAAATGGGGCCATGTAACACCACTGTTCAATGAGCTGCATTGGCTGCTGGTTTGCTTCCAGGTCATGCCATCTGTACTGGTAGAGTGGGCATGCTGCTGGTTTATTCTGGTTGGCAGCGTCCAGGAGAAGAGCATTCTCTGCTGTCACTCCTGTCCTTTGTAACATCTTATCCTCCAGAGTGAGGTTTATGCCAATAAATTTAATCAACAAACAAACAAATAAATTTACCAAATTGGATTTATCTCAGGTTACAAACTGGCTACTTCATGGATTTCAAAATTATACAGATAGATCTTGATTAGCAACCATTTTAAATTATAGTTACACTGAAAAGTAACTTTATGAATAGTCCTTGCATTTATTCCATCAGTATTCCCTATTATCATGTGATGAACATTAAAGCACTAGTTAGCTAGGTTGAAAAACAATAAATGACAACCAGAAATTGAATGAGAATTCAAGTCCCACATGTTACACATTGTCTCACATATATTGTCTCCTAAGTAATAGAAGCAGTAAGAAGCATAGACATGGGCATCTGCTTCTTCTTTCCTTTATTTTTCAGAAAACATTGTTGTAAAACAACACTATGTCAACTATGACCTTTCAGTTTCCTTTGTCATAATTCCAAATAACCAAAGGAATAGGTGTTCAGGTTGTATGTGTATATGCTCAGTGAAAAAAACTAGCACCTCATAAGCAACAGTCCTTAAGGTCAGCAGCCAACATATTTTGAAATAAAAGAGTTTAATTTGATTTCAGATCTACAGAATGATCTCCATAAAATAAAAAAGTTTGAACATTTGAAATAGGAATTGTAGGAAGCATAATATCCATAAATGCAAATATCCATAAAGTATGCACATGGAGATCAACCTACAGTTATAAAATATAAATATTATAAATCATAATATGCTGTAGTATATGGTATACAGGCACAAAAGCTATTCTCTCATACAGGTTGCCCAGTTTTGTCTCTATCCATCCCCAATATAATCGCAGGTAACCAGTTGATTAGTGCATTATTAGTTAATGCCTTTTGTGCATTCTGAAACAGGCAGAATGCTAATTTATATTTGAGTGCCATGAGAATGCAGCACCATTCAATTCTTACTACTAGTATCAGTGGAAAAGTTTCAATTTTAGCTAATTTATCCTGAGGCCACAGAGCTAAAATAAAATCTACAGAATCCTAGCTGTAGTTGACATAACAGAATACTTAATTTTAAAACCAAACAAGCCATATGATAACTTAGGGCAATGTTGACAATGGCTGTGATCATGAATATACTGAACATAAATAGTCCAATTACATTTCAGCCTAGTGTATTACTTGGACTGAGATGGTTTCATTAAGTTATGATTATAGTGCAGTGCACTATGTACAGCAGAGGTAATTGCTGCCAGTTTGGTCCAGATTGGTCGAACCGGGAGTAGCAGTGGCAGAAGGTTCCGCCCACCTGCCTGGATGCTTCTGCACATGTGCAGAAGGGTTGCGCACATGAGCACGCACGAACCAGTAGTAAAAATATCTACAACCCACCTCTGATGTACAGGTAGTCCTTGACGTACACCAGTTCATTTAGTGACTGTTCAAAGTTACAATGGCACTGAAAAAAGTGACATTTATGACATTTTTTCACACTTATAACCATGTGGCATCCCCATGGTCACATGATCAAAATTCAAATATTTGGCAACTGGCAGGTATTTATGATGGTTGGAATGTCCCAGGAATATGTAATATGTTATAACTTTCTGACAAGCAAAGTCAATGAAGAAGCCAGATTCACCTAAAAACCGTGTCACTAATTTAAAAACTGCAATGATTCCCTTAACAACCGTAGCAGGAAAGGCTGTAAAATGGGGCAAAATTCACAACAAATGTCTCACTTAGCAATAAATTTTTTGGCCTTTATTGTGATTATAAGTCAAGGACTACCTGTATTCCCATAAAGTCATTTGAATAAACTGTGATTTAGATAAGTATTTTATGAAGAAAATGTGTTTTTAAAGACCAATTGAAAAGGCATATATAAATACAAAAGAAATTGATATGGAAGATACATATAATATTGAATAGTTCTTGCTTATGACAGGAATTCCTTTAAGGTTACTTGTCAGCACAGTATGAAAACCTCTAGAAAATAATTATCTCCAGAGATGGCTCAAATTACTGTGCAGCTTGAGGCAAAGGACATGATGGCCCTCCCCAATCCAAAAATTAACTGCTTAGTAGAAGACCAATTTAAAGAAGTGTGAATGAAAGACGGATGAAGAAGCATCAAAATGGTGCGCTACCAGTGGTGAAATTCAACATATTCTACTACCAGTTCTGTGGGTGTGGTTTGGTGGGTGTGACAGGAGAAGAATACTGCAAAATTCCCAATCCCCCCCCCCACTCCTGGGGGAAGGATATTGCAAAGTCTCCATTCCCACTCCACTCTGGGGCCAGCCAGGGATGGTATTTGTTGGTTCTGGTTCTACTCAAAATTTCTGCTACTGGTTCTCCAGAACCTGTCAGAATCTACCGAATTTCACCCCCGTGCCACCGCTCCAATAGTTGTAAGAGCGTTCTTATCTGCTCTCCACCACCTTCATAGAAATTGACACCTCCAACAGGTGACCTGGTCAGCAAGCTTTACAACAATTGAGATTAACAGAAGACACTTTTCTCCTGTTTCAACAGAGGGGGGCGGGAGAAGAGGTGACCAAATCAGACGTGCATACTTGGCACCGAGGAATCGGAAAACGCAACAGGCACCCAGCGCACCCCAAGGCAACCGCTGGGGACCCGCCTTCTCGTAGTTGCCTCCCCGCTTCTCCCCTCCCCCAGAAGGCGGCGCGACCTGCCTTCACTTCCCATGTTGAATGTTGAACCAGCCTTGGCACATGGAAGGAGCGGGAGCTCTCTTGATGCCAGCCAGCGAAGAGAGCGGCAGCCACAGGGGCAGGATCCGACTGGACGGTCTCGGCGCCTCTTTCGCTTCTCGCGCGGGACTCCGTCGGTGCCCGAACCCTGGGCTGTCCCCTCCGCTGTCCCAGGGGCTGCAGCCTGTCTTTTTCTCCGCTTCCTTTGTGTGCGTGAGGAAAGCTTAGGCGGTGGCGGCGGAGGAGGTGGAGTCGCTTGCTGCTTCGCTTGTCAAGGCTTAGCCGTTTAAGCGAAGGGAGGGGAAAAGGCGAGGGGAAAAGAACTGCTGGGGCTGCTCTACCCATCGGGAAGCCTTTTATTCCTCGGGTAGAGAGGAAGGAGCTGGACACATCCCGGCACCCTTCCTTGGCCAGCTTCTCCTCCTTGCCAAGCCTCAAAGGAACGCAAATAAACCAGTTACAACAGCAGGTTATTCGGACAAGGAGCGAGCAAAGGCCAGGCATCGCCTGCTGTGGCTGCTTTCCTCGACGCGGCTCCCGCACTTTGAAATGGGTCGGGAGCGGCGGAGGCAACCGAACAGCACCAGAATCGCCAGGACAAGTCACTAAGGAGGCCGAAGGGAAGAGGATGGCCACATCCAGCAACTCTAGTTTGTCTGGCTCCTCTGTTTCCTCAGGTGAGTTTACAATAACTGCCTCCCTTTAGCTGGCAGGGTTTACCTACCTCGTATCTTACTTTTCTGGTTGCTCCCTTGGTTTAAATACCGTTTATTTGTAGAAAGTTTGAGAGGGGAACCTTATTGTAATTTCCTGTGTCCTACTAAGTTGCTCTTTTACCCTTTCTCTTTCTGTAGTAGGAACACCGGAGTCTGGATACAGCTGCCTTTATTCCATTTGCAGGAAAAAGGGGGAAACACTTTGTAGGGAAGGGAGGTGCATGTTTTCCTTGGATGCTAAGTTGAGAGAAGATCATTGTGGAAAGATCTAGCATTAAATCCCATGGCTCTTCTCCCCACTGATAATTAAGAGTCATTAAAACTCAAAAGACTACATTAGTATCTAATCCACAAGTAAAAACAAAAATAACCAGGAGACATTCCTGATATCCAACTGACATGGTGGAACAAAAATATGCATCATTACTATTCAAGATAATTCCAGAACCAACAATCTCCAAAAACACTTGTGTTTTGCTAAGCAGTTTATTCTAAGGGTGTGATTACACCTGTTCAGATGCTGAGATGCATGGTGTAAGCAGTGGAATATTAAAGAGACCAATTTCCCCTTTTCTTAGTTTCTTACCTAGACTGGATAAGCACATAGCACATCTTGTAGTGAGATGAGTCACTCTCATAGCTGAGGAGAGGTAATTTCTTGGTTACATTACCAGGGTGGTGACTAGCAGCAAACAACATTTAAGATATTAGGATTCTCAAATGCAGAGGAAAATAAATCTTCATAAAGTTCTTCCATTCTTTGCTGTAACTTCTGGGTATCTGAAGAGATCTGAAAGAGAAGATGAAGCACTGGAAGGCATGTAGATATTTTTTTCAAAAGACCACCAAGACGATTTTGGTTAACTTTATCATATTCAGACAAAAATTTGGAGTGCATACCATACTGAATATAGTATGCATATGAAATGTTGACTGAGTTAAAGAATTTAATTTATTCCATTAGGTGTTCAAGCTGTTTACTGTTTAATAAAAACTTTAGCTTCTTTGATTGGTTTTTTTTTTAGTTTATTGGCTTAGTTAAAAGCAGACCTTTATTTAAAGACATTAAATATAATGCTAACTAAAAAATTCAAATTGTGAACAGAATAATACTAATGAGGGCTTGTACTTATGTATTTTTGCAGATTTGAAGGTACAAATAGCACTTGAGCATAGCCTGATTAATTCTAGCCCATAATGTTATTATATTTGCTGATATTTTATTTGGACTTCAGCAACTGGAATGTTTATTTATTTAAAATGTATTAGGCTGTTCACTCCCTTAACACCTCTGGATATCTTACAAAGCTATAATGGAAACAGTAATAATATGATTAAAATTAAAGAATAAAAATATTAAAAATTAAAATAATACTTAATATTACAATGTTAAAATTTTGAAAGGTCTAAATAAAGATTATTTGAACCCTCTGTGATAAAAAGGAAATATTGTTTTATTTCCAGTGCAAATTGATTTCTTAATAGAAAAAATAGAATTAGTTATTTAGTGAGGGGGCCTTGCAACGGTATCCCGTTAATTACTTAAATATATGGAAAAAATGGATTAAAACATTTAAGGTTCTCTATTCTAAGAACATTGAATATGGGCTTGATGGTAACTCCCAATCAAGGGACAGTTTTTATTGACACAAGAAATCTACAAGATCTTCAAGTGACATACTGCTTACAGTAACCACTTCTTCAAGGTTTCAAGGTTTACTCTATGAAAAGCAAATTACAATAATCCAGCTCTAAAGTTATCATTGCATCAATTATTGAAGGTGTTAATCTTGTTCAAATTAAGGTTATCAGCCAAAGCTGATTTTAAAAAAACCTTCCAGTGCTATGAGGTTGTCTAACCTGTGTCAATATTACATCTGGGATGAACTGCAATTTGTAAATCTAATACTAAGTGGGAATACAGAAGAGAAATACCTTTCCAAGTCTGTTCATCAAAATGAGTAATAATTTATCCAAGTTTAGATTCAGTGATGCTAGTCTTTATACAATGTGGAAATGCTCAAAGGTTTTGGAGCCAGAGTTTATATTATGTTGAAAGTCTCAACTCTGGCATCTTTGGTTATCCTATATATTTTTTGTGTCTGCATCTATATTTATTCTCAACTATGGATAATTGGAGAATACTGTAAATGGCAAAAGCAGAATGGCTTTATTTTGGTGCAAGTTTTGCTTCTTTGGTATAAAATTAGTAACATCCCTTTAAAATAGGGGAAGCTGGGTGTGTTACAATGCTTTAGTCATCATTTTGATGAAACTATGAGATTCTGCAGGTGTCTCTGTTCTACTTGACTTATATAGCCTAGATGCAGTATCCTCAGGTGATGCACTGATGTAAAGTACTACATACTTATTATAATGTATAAGAGTATTATTCAGATTAATGTTTTTACCAACTAAAAAATAAAAGATGAAGAGCACCAGAGAGAAGAATTGTTTATGGTAAATTGCGTCTCTGAGGAAAAAACTCTAAAGATGCAATATGCCAGAAGGCTATTGCTTAATGACCTGATTCATGCTATATTCTAAATTATTAACCTTTAATAAATCATAGCTTATGAAATAAACCATACTTGGTTGTGTTTGAACAACATGCTGAGCCATAACCTTAATTTATAAACCAAGTAGTTGTGGCTACAGATCCTGCTAAGCAAACCACTGCCTAACAAACAATACTATGATTTAGCATTTTTAATGAAACAGCCATATTAAAATAAAATGGGACAAAATTCATGGAAGAAATCCAATGAGAGGGAAAGCAAGAGAGGGTTGAATCTTATGCATTCTAAAGTAGATAAAGTATGATCCTATCGCAATAAAGAGATAAATAATTAGCTATCCTAAATACACTGTCCCAGCATGTTTACCACATAGTAAAAGATATTTGGATAAAATGGCCTAACTATTGTATATCCATATACTTGTGGAATTTTGG
Organism: Thamnophis elegans; assembly: GCF_009769535.1. Lineage (NCBI taxonomy): Eukaryota > Metazoa > Chordata > Lepidosauria > Squamata > Natricidae > Thamnophis > Thamnophis elegans. The sequence goes on from NC_045558.1 coordinate 43,469,905, forward strand.
GCTGGTGGAATTGAGAACCACCTGTAAAATTGGAGTGGATAGTTAATTTCATGTTGAAATTTATTGAGCAAGGATTTTAAAAACTTGGCATTCTTTTTATACTAATACCCAGATTAAATAGGCCTCTGCTTTGCTGTGCTTGAGCATTATTAGGTTTATAATAAAAATGTTCCATGTGAGTTTAGCCAGATTAGTTTAAGGATTTAGTAATTTAGAATACAAAAATTACTAAGGGCGTTATATTACTGAGTGCTATTAATACACTATTATTTTTGCTATTAATAAGCAAAAAGACTTGTTTCTGATATGAATGAATTTTAAATTATAGGAATGCTTTGTAAAGTTATCTTCAATAAGAAACATTTGTCTTTGTCTTTGTTCTTGAACTTGTCAATCACAATTTCAACTGACTGTTCTTCTTTAGTAAATAAAAATACTAAATAAAAAGAAGTGCAGGGAAAACTAGGACCATAGTAAGTATGTCATTTTCCCCCTCCTTGCAGAAAAGTTTTCAAATACTGCAGTGACTCCAGAATATTTGGCTCAATGCAACCACATTTGACTGGTTGTGGTTTTTGTTTCTCAGAGCTCAGCAAGTTTTCCACCATTTTCTATTAGCCTGTAGACACTGAATCCAGCTTTTAAAGATGAACAGCATACCATATGTGGGTTTAAAAATAGGTTTTGCAAATGATATATAATTATTTTATTCATTTGACTTTCCATTGCAAGATTTTCTGTTGTTTGCGTAAGTATGAAAACACAAGACCAATAAATTAACAGTTGAGAGTCTAGACTCTAGATAAAGCATCCACTTTATAACTTTGCTATATACTGGTAGGTCAATATAATAATTTGTCAAAGCACAATCAGTGAGGACCATTGAGATAAACTGGTGTAGTATATCTCTTTGTAGATTTAAAATATGGCTCAAAGGTCACATCATATGTTAATAATTGCAAATAAAAGAAATCATATAGAAACCTTTTCAAACAGAAGATGAAATATCTAGATATTTCTATATGATGGTTTAATAGACAGGTCTATAGCTAGGCAGTCAGAACTGCGACCTTGCAATTTCTTTGATTCTTCCTGCAACCAAGCAGGGCAATCTGAAATGTTAGCAGAGGAGAAAATTTAAGGAGTGGGATTTTTTGCTGTTTGAACCAATTTTGTGTCTGTGTGTGTACAGATTTTGCACTGACCCATTTTAGAAAAGTTAGAGGAAAAAATTGTCTCTTAAAAATAAAAACCAACATTTTTGAAACTATTCTTGCCTTATCTCTTATTTTATATTAACACTACAATACGCACTATGAAACATAACATTTGTCTGTAGATAAATAAATTCCTACATTTGTTGAATTTAGAAAGTGAAATGTAACATGAAAGAAAAGTAAAGACTCTTAAAGTTATTCAAAACAGTTTAGTAGTATAAAAGAAAAGAGCTAGCTAGTGTAGCTGGTTTCTCTGCCATTACTTGATTTTGCTGCATGTGCATGTGATAGCCATGAAGATATCAGTTCAACAGTTTCTGTGAAATTAATTATCACATGCTAGGATAGTTTCACCATTTTGGTGTACCCCAGAGTATTAACAATTTATTGAATGCCAATTACAAATAACACACAGTTTTATCCTACATTTAATTAAAAACTTTAATTAAAATATAATATATAATCATTTATTTTTACTTTTAATTGTAGATGACATTTTAAATTAAATTTAACCAGTTTCTGAAACTATACTCTGAGTATTTTGGTAGTAAGTAAGCTCTAGTGAAAGAATGAATTGAGTCAGGGATAGGTTCCTGCCAGTTCTAACTTCTTCTATAGAAGAGGTTGCACAAATCTACAGTGCTGTTTAGAACCAGTTCCAGCTCCCTCCCCCCACCTGTCCGCATATCATCAAGATGAAGAGCGAGAGGAGGAATTCTGGGAGTTGAAGTCCACAAGTTTTAAAGCTGTCAAGTTTGAACACCGCTGGGATTTTTTTTCTAAAGGGTTAGGGGTGCAAGGATCTTGTAACTTGACAGCTTTAAGACTTGCGTGCTTCAAATGCCACAGTTTCTGAGTCAACATTTTAGTTGCTAAACAAGAGCGTTGTTAAGTAAGTTTCACCACATTTTACAAGTTGGCCACACCCACCCAGTCACATGGCTGACAAGCCACTGCCGCCCAGTTACATGGCCAGCAAGCCACTCCCACAAGCAAGCCACACCTACAGAAGAGGTTCTAAAAATTTTTGAAACCCACCACTGAATTGAGCTATCCATGATGTTGTCTATTTGTCAATTATCACCTGGCCCTTATTTTCATCATACCAAGAAACATGAATACATTTAATTTTCTCTTAATGTAGTTATATCTAGTATTTGTACTTTAGATGAAAGCTCAAAGTGATTATGTGAAAAATTGTGAGATTCTTGATGTGATTTGAGTTTGAGATTTTTGCTATTTTTATTTAACAGAAAGATTCCATTTTCTGCCTGATGTTATAAACTGTTTGATAGAAAGTAACTTTTACATAAAGCATGCATTATCCTTTTTATTAGTTTCAATATCACTTTTCCCAGATAATATTCAAAATCTGGTGTGGGTTTTTGTTTTTAAGCTATAAATTGAAAGCAAAGATTTCTAGTCAAGATGCTTGTGGAATAGTAGCTTTTGTGATAAATTTGCAAAGTCAATAATTTTTGAGCAGAGCTGAATATTTTTGCTATGTTTGTCAAATAGAGAATGATGTACTACAGTTTTTATGTTGTAATTACAGATCTGAGGGAATAAATTTTGCAAGTAGCAGCAAATATGAATATTGGAATACATTATCGGGATAGTATATTTATAAAACATGTATTTCAGATACAAGGTCTTGTCGTGCTGTATAGGCTCTCTTCAAATGACTGGAAAACCAGAACCTTTTCCTATGTTAAAAATACACAGGAAGATTAATGTTGCCTATTATCTTCATTTTGTAAGTCAGTAAACAAAACTGCGCAAAATATTAGCATATAATAATATGCTATAAAAGAAGAAAATGAATCATTATTTAAACTATGTCTGATAAAGAGATATTTCTTCTGGCATAATGATAATGATAATTTTTTTTTGCAATGGTGTTTTAACTGTGATTCAGACAATATAGGGAATGATGCTTTTGATCATTATAAATTACAAAACTCCCATTATAAGAAATGGAAAGAGGGGGCTTCGGGGGGAGGAGCCTGCCGCCGTCGGGAGCTCAACGAAGCTCCTGTCAGGATTCTGGTTCGTATATCTTATAAGATCTATAGATATCTCCCCTTTCTGGCAGAAAGGGGCAGGGAGAAGGTCAGTCGTTAGGATCTCTTTGTAATTCATAGCCTTTTTTTGCTGTGAATGGAGAAGAGGTTCAACATTAGCTGAGCCTTTACTCCGGCCAGTTTTCCGCGCTGCCTTTTTTGCAGCCCTAGGCAGATTGCCCCCCCCCCAGGACAAAGCTAAGCTATTTAAAAGTCAATCCGGGCGGGGACCATTCCTGAGGAATTTCTTCTATTACTATCTAAAATACCAGCTTCAATTTCGCAAAAGGCTCCCTTTCTTTTTTAGCTGCGTCACAAGATGGCGATCTCGTAGCTTTTGTGTTTGATGTGACGTACTTAGTCAGCCCTACCCTCCTGAAGGCTTCTCCGTACTAATTGCTAAAAGATTAACTGAGGGGAGCAGAGACTTTGATTTTTGGCTCGCTTGATTGCTTGTCTTTTATTTTTACTCTGGAATGGCTCCCAAATCTAAACAGAAGCGCTTCCTTAATAACATATCTCCAAAAACTGCTATGAAGCCGCTACCCTTGCCTCCTACACCCTCCACGGGAGATTTGTTAACACAAGAATTTCTTCTCAAAACGCTTAATGATTTCAGACAGGAAATTAATCAACTGATATCGGATTTATATGATCAATTTGATGCTAAAATTGCTCAGGCAAAGAAGGATATGATCGGAGTAATGACAGTCATGACAGATTATATTGCTGAAACGGAGGACAAATTGGAACTTTTGGAAGAAACTAATCTTAATTTGATATCCAAAATTCAAACGTTACAACAGGAAATTGAAAATGCTCAAAAACAACTTGTCATGATAAATTATAATAAGACTGCCTTTGCCATAAGAGTTAGAGGATTGCGTGAAAACCAACAGGAGAATTTGAAACAGATCTTCTTTGAGGCTTTCAGCCGTTTGGTGGGAAGCCCGGGATTTAACTTTGATTGGCAGATTCAAAGAATTTACCGCCAGAATTCGTGGGTAGCAAAACAGCGACAGCTTCCGAGGGACATAATTATATACTTTACCACAAGGGAATCCAGAAATGAGATAATACAGAGGCTTTACAGCAAGAGGTTGAGAATTGATGGACAGGACTTGATTGTTTTTAAAGAGTTACCATCTCAAATATTAAGAACAAGGAGAGAGTACGCTTTCTTAACCGGAGAACTCAGAAATTCTCAGATTCCATACAAATGGGAAGTCCCAGCTGGTATTACAGTTACATTTGGCAACCAAAAACACCGCATTAATTCTGTCTGTGAAGCCCGAGAATTTTACTACGAGACCCTGAAGGCGGGACTTCCTGATTCATCCGGACCTGGAGAGAGACAAGGAGAAGGAGAAGACAAACAGCGAGACACGTGGCTACAAGGCGGAGGGTGTTGCTTTCCTCTTCCGGAAGGGCAGAAGACTAAAGAATAAAGACTTAGCGATGTTCTTAAAGCTTTATGATTTCCGTCTGGGATAAAATGGAAAAGTTGTATATCGATGATGAGACATGGAGACTGAAAGAAGCGTTGCTGATTGTGGACACATATTGTATATAAGATTTGTCTGAACTCTAACTCAAATTGCGCATGAATTATTTTCCTAGGCGAGGAGAGCGGAGATTGCGATCTTTTTGAGTTGTGGTCTGGGACGAACGGAGTTGGGAGGCGCGTGGGAGAGGGAAGGGTAGCGAAAGCTTAATTAGACTACCTGGGGCTAGAATGCAAGCTGATGTTTGTTTGAGTTGCTATTTCAATATAAGGTCAAGAAAGATTGGTCGGAGAGTCTTCAGGAAAGTGGAGTAAATATGGGAGGAGCAATGGATGCGGATAAAATATATATGTGGATATGGATAAAGGCAGGGTGGAAGGTAAAAAAATTTACATGTGGAGGTGGGTAAGGATAGAAAGGGAGGTGTTGGAAATGAAAAATGAAAGAAGTACTTGAGTTTAATGGTTTTATAGAAAGGTTTGGATATTCGGATAAAAAAGAGATAAATTAAAGGTCTGAATAGATAGACAAAGCAATGAGACTTTTAGTTGGGGAATCCTAATTGATCAACTTACCTGGCTCTAATACAGTTTGAAACCCTGCAAGTAGTAAAATAACCGAAATTTGGAATGAGCTACATTGTTTAAGATTTACAGATAATGGGAAGCTGTGTTAACGTAGTGGGTTTATTGACCCTTCTTGTTTCTCCTTTCTTTTTGTGTGTGTGTGTGTGTTTTTTTATTTTGTATTTTTACTATTCTCTTTTTTTTTTCTTTGGCTTTACTTTTATTTTATTTTTTAATTTTAAAGTTAGCTGGCCTTATTATACTCAAATGCTTGTTAAAGAATTATGCCGGGTATGGGACCTGCGAAGCCGTAAGGGGGTTAGGGAGGGGGGATTATAGGGGGGAGGGGGGAGGGTGGAATTACAGTTTCAATTCTTAGAACAATAAGAATTCACTTGTATACTGCGGCTCGTTTTCTTTTTTCTTTTTTTCTTTTTCTCTTTTAAAACAAACTGAAATGTATGGATACACCAAAGCGAGGAGAAGAGGGAAAGAGGAGGGAGAAGTAAAGAGGGAGTGAGAGGGAATGTAAGGAGGGTGAGATGGAGGGAGGGGGAGATGTCTGAGGGGGAAGGGAAGTAGAAGAGGGGAATGCTGGAGGGGTGAAATGAAAGTTGGAGGGGGAGAAGAGAGGGTGTATGGGGGAATGAAGTGTCATGTTGGGTTTTTTTTTTCTCTTTTTTTTTTACGCACAGTATATAAGTGATTGTATAAAATGAAAATGAAAATGAAATAAAATGTATTCAAAAAAAAAAAAAAGAAATGGAAAGAGGAACAGTTACAAAGAATAAATAGAAATAATCCAGGATTGTAACAATAACATCACAAATATTAAAATTAAGAATAAGTTTATATTGGTAAAGAATGTTAAAGACAACAAAAGGGTTTCAATTATGTTTAGAATATAAAGAAGACAAAAGAAGTAGCAAAAAAATTTAAAATTCAGCAAAATGCTAACAATAAGCTTTTCAATTTCTATTCTGGTTTCCTTTCCCAACAAAAGACAATTTCTTCCAATTTCATCTTGAAGATGGTTTATTTGAATTTAAATGCCAGAGGTCATATGAATTCCATGGTGGTTGGCATATCTTTAAGAAATTCTGGAGACAAACCTAATAACTGCCAGATGACTGAAGGACAGAAAATGTTCCTATCTTAAAATGTGGCAATGGAGAATAAAGGGAACTACAGACCATTCAGCTTAATATTAAAACCTATGAAAAGAATTCTAACAAAGATAATAAAATAATGTATGTGAAAACAATTTATTATTTGAAAATAATTTGGTTACTGTTACTAATCAGCATATTCAGCAAAGTTTATCTCATGGTTAATAGGAGTAAGATGACTAACACACACACACATACACACACACATACATATACATGTAACGGAATAAATCATTTCATTTTATTTTGCATTATTCAGACTCATATGATTCAATGACTGGATCCGCTTCTTGACACCATATTTTTAAAAAAACATTTAAACAAGTGAGAATGAATTTAGAGAATGTCATTGTGGATGATTATATGAATATAAACAAAGTCTTGTGAAAAGAGGGACAAAGATCTTAAAATGTATAACCTAAAGAGAAGATTTAAACTACTATGTAATGTTTCAAAATTTCACAAACATGAGGTTTATCCATATTAGACAGTAAGAAACAGAATATTAGCTTCAAGATGCAAGATCCCAGATTATGATAAATATTGGAAAGAGCAAGAATCAATGGAATTAATTTAGTAATTCTATATTAATTGTTAAAATACTAGTACTTAATATTCTTATTTTGTGTTTGATTCAGGGACCATTCTGCTACGCAAGAATTAGAATAATAATATGACATTTATCCCAGTAATCTAGGTAGGGGTGAAATCAATTTACCTTCACTGCCAGTTCACAAATGTGAGCACATGTCACCTCTGCGCATGCGCAGGTCTTTCTGCACATGTGTAGAGCATCAAAAACGGGACGTGATGATGTCCAGGCGGATGGACATCATCACCATCACTACTGGTTTGCCCGAACCAGATAGAACCCGCTGAATTGCACCACTGAATCTAGGTATATTTACTTTATACTCAATTAAATGTTTTTACTATAGATTTCATTGAACTACTATTGTTAAGCAAAGAGTGCCTGAAAGTGGCAGATTAACATCAGGGTTATCCCATAAACCTTGACTACAGTGCTTGTGTTTTAATTTTATTTATACACTAAATAAATAGTGTATAAATATAAATAGCATGTACTGTTCAGCATGGAAAAGAATAAGAATTCTCTCAGCATGGAACATAAATCTGTAAAACTTTGGGAAGTTTCTGACGCCAACATTTTAATCTGTATTTTCTAAATCATTACTCTACTTCAAGTCCTCCTCTCTTTCTGACAATCAAGAATGTTATCCAAGCAAAAGTGAAAGCTGTTTGTAAAACACCAGGATTTTAAGATTGTTATGACTGGACAGTAGGGTGTTGTACATCAAAATAAGACGAAATACCCGACATGCATGGTTTATCTTTTGTATTCAGTGTGAACTTAGGAATTTCCTTTCCAAACAATGAAACAAATTATTCTAGCATTTTATTAGATGTTCAGAATGGACTTTGGGTTTTAAAAACTTTGTCTCCCTTTTATTGGTAAACATATATCTGTATAATAAGGGAGTCAACTATTTCATTCTTATTTTTGCCATGTTATGCACTTCTATATTGATACAGTGTTGATATCCAAGTTAATTATTAGTTATGACAACAATAAAGTAGATGTTTCTATAATTATAACAGATATGTAAAAATCTTGTACATGAAATTTATGTCTGGAATGAATATGGCTTAAGCTTTAAAGCAGAGATATTGTAATTGTTAGATTTTAAATAATTATTAGCATTTAAAATATTTTGTAATACACAATATATTTCTATAAGTCAAATAATTAATATTAGTAGTTTATCTTTTATTGAACCTCTTAGGAAACAAGTTTTCTTCAGATAATGAGGATTGTACAATATTTTCTTTACAATCATGCATATTCATATGTCCGATGGTTTTATAACACTGAGTAAAATTTCATAAAATCGTAGTTTAGCAATTGAAATTATACTGATTTACATAGGAAGTGTGACTTAGCTTAAGTATTGTAGTTTATTATAGGCTGAAATGCTTGGCTTTAAATCTTCACAATCTTTTAAAAGTACCATAATTAACTGTTCAATATTTTTATATATTGTACCATACAATGGATTTAGGTAACAACATAAGCTCTTATTAAGAACAAAACATTTATAATTGATGGATATGGACTTTTACTCAAAAGAAAGTTCCACTTAATGAACTTTTTAAGTGAGTGTATTTAGAACTGCAAATTAGTTGTTTTACAAAACAGTATATTCATTTGTATGTAAGTAGTATTGCTGTAACTCATTGTGCTGTTACTTTATAATATTCTAATAATATTGTAGTTAAAATTATGTAAATTGTAGAAATTCACATTGTTAATCATATTCAAATTTCAATGTGGATATAATGGTTGAGAGTTATAGGTGAATTTATTATTATCTTGGAATGAATGATTGTCCCCAGGCCAATGCATTAATTCTTGTTTCACTAAGAACTTAGCCATCTAATAGTCAAGGATTCAGCTTGAGAAATTTTGCTATATTTAAAGAACCATCATTATAAAGAAAACAAGCTTCTACAAAAATGAAGAATCTAGGTACATACGTACGTACGTACGTACCTAGATTCTTCATTTTTGTAGAAGCTTGTTTTCTTTACAACCCCCGGTATGCTCAAATATGGGAGGAAGATCACTACTTTCATTCTCTGTCCTGCGGCTCATCACAAGAGACCATCCAGGCAGAAACCCAATATTTTTACTGTTGCCTTTTTGTTACATTTTGTTGTATTTGTGCTGATAAATAAATAAAGGGAGACTAGTATAGATCTATTTCAAGCTATTTAGCTCTCATCAGCTAGCCATACCCTTACTGGGATTTGAACCTGGGCTATATTACATACTAGGCAGACATCTTAGCCATTAGGCCACAGGCTCTTATCTGTTATCAGCGAAGCCAGGGTGAAAGGTATCTTATATATATATATATATATATAACATGCCCTACAGTGACGTGCAGTGAGGTTTATGGCTGGTAAGGCAGTCTTCTCTCCCGACATCCCACTGTCTAAAGCGCTTTCTTTCTTTCGCCCGCCTGAGTTCTGACAGGCAGGAGAAAGAAAGCTATGTCCGACATAGAGGCAGGCAAAAGAAAGCCAGCGGTGGGCTGGCACTTTCTTTATTTTGCCCAGAGGCGGCCTTTCAGTGCTGCTTTTGGTGACCGGAGCACAAGCAGGCGGCACCATGAGCTCCATTCTGGATGTCCGGAACCTCTACCAGAACTTGATCAACCTCTCGCTGAGCGAAGAGCTGGACGCGCCCGCCTCCAACTTCTCCTGTGGCTGCTCAGCCTGCTCCTCGAAGGCGGCGCTGCCAGGCAGTGGCAGGCCCCAAGGGTGAGCAGCTGCGGCCCCTGCTGCACCCGGACCACTCGGTCAGCCTGATCGAAGGCAAGGCGGCCCAACCGCTGCCGCCCCTGCCGCTGGGCTTCCTGCCGCTGAAGCCACCCAGCGCGCCCGCCCCGTCATCCTGCTACAAGACGGAGATGTGCCGCACCTTCAACGAGAGCAGCTGCTGCAAGTATGGCGCCAAGTGCCAGTTCGCCCACGGCTCATCTGAGCTCCACTCCATCAGCTGCCACCCCAAGTACAAGACAGAGCTGTGCCACAAGTTCTACCTGCACAGCGAGGGTCCCTATGGCTCCCGCTGCCACTTCATCCACTTCCCCGAAGAGGCGCAGGTCTTCGGCAGGCACGGAGCACCTCCCCGCACCTCCTGTGCCAGAGCGTCAGCTTCTCTGGGATGCTCAGTGCCCACCGCGCCTCTCCGCTGCTCAGCCTGCCCGACCCAGCCTCCTTCACCCGGGCGCCCTCTGTGTCACCGCCGCCCACCTCCGCCAAGCTCCTCTCGCCCGCCTTCGAGCACCTCAACCTGGACCCGCTCGCCCTGGTGGCCTCCTTTGGGGACTCACTGGCACTGACCCCCACCGGGGGCTGCTGCTCCTGCCACTGCAGGAAGGCAGTCGTCAGGGTTGGCTCACTCCACAACTCCCAGTGCTACTTCTCAGAAAGAAAGTGGCCCCCCGCCTCTGGTTTTCTTTTGCCCGCCGCTATGTCCGACATAGAGGCAGCCCGGCATGCAGCCTCTTTCTTTCTTTTGCCCAGAGGCTGCAGCCTGTCTGAGTTGCCCACCTCTGGGCAAAAGAAAGAAAGCCCCAGCCCACCAGCAGAGGTGGCTAAAAGACCCACCTCTGCTGGCAGGCTACCCCGACACAGAGAAAGAAAGCTGGTGGGCTGCCCTCCCTGCCTCTCCTACTCCCTTCCCTCTCTTTGCAAACAAACTCTCTCCAATTGAGAGAGAGTTTGTTTGAGTGAAGAAATAACCACATGCATGCACACACACACACACATACACAAATTACTTACAATTATTTACAAATTACATTAATTTTGAATTCCTCCCCCTCCGACCCACCTACCTTTTCCAGCTGTTTCACAGAGGATTTGCTCTTGCCTGCTATCATGAAAATGTAAAAATATAAAAGGAAAAAGGCAAGAGCTGTGAGGTCAGGCTGGGTTAGCTGCTGCCAGAGTCCCCAATGGATGACTCTGCTTAACTGTTTAAAAAAGCCTCTAAAAATGCTCTCTACAGGAGGAGGCAAGAGAACCATGTGCCTCATCTACATAAGGAATTTTTTGGCTTTTACCCTTGCTTAACTCTGCTCAAGTGATCAAGTGATAAAGTCTCTGCTCAAGTGATCAAGTGATAAAGTCAGACTAAATGAGGCACATGGTTGTCCGGCCTCCTGCTGTAGAGGACACTTTTTTAGAGGCTTTTTAAACAGTTAAGCACTAAGCAGACTCATCCACTGTGACTCTGGCAGCAACTAGCTCAGCCTTTTTCCTTTTACATTTTTTTTCTTTTCATGATGACAGTGGTGTGGCTCTGCCTCCCTTGCCTCCCCTGACTGCACGTCACTGATGCCCTATATCAGGGGTGTCAAACTGGTGGCCAGTGGGCCGCGTGAAGGCCCTGGCTCCAGAAAGGCAAAAAAAGTGACGACACATCACAATATGTCATGTGACGCAATCTAGTTTGAAACCTGTGCCCTATATCCTGGATTTAAATTCTGAATTTTCTTCTTATGCCTTTTCTTGCCAGTTATAATTTATGTGTTGTACCTGGCCTATATCTGGACTTAGAATCATAATTTTCTGCCTTGATAATCCTGCTCTTAGTTGCATTATGCTAATATGAACTATTGGTAATAAATAATGAATGTACATGGTAAAAGGTTTTCAGATCTAATGCTAGGGAGAATATTTCCCTCAGTTATCATATGAGCCTATCAAGGGTTAATGACCAAACCTCTAGAGTCGTGACCCGTCAAAAGCGCGGAGGACAAAATCGCGCTCGACGAACGCGCATGTGACGTCATCACAGCGCGACGAAAAAAATTAAAAATTGAAATAAAATTAAAATTAAAGCAAGCTGATTCACATAAAGGTAAGGGTTAGGTTTAGGGTTAGGGTTAGGGTTAGGTTAAGGGTTAGGGTCAGGTTTAGAGCGTTAGCGTTAGGTTTAGCGTTAGGTTAAGGGTTAGCGTTAGGTTTAGCGTTACGTTAACGGTTAGGTTTAGGGTTAGATTTAAGGTTAGGTTAAGGGTTAGGTTTAGGGTTAGGTTTAGGGTTAGGTTTGGGGGGGTTAGGGTAAGGTTTTAGCTTTATTTTTACATTTTTCGATCACAGCGTGATGTTTTCATCGCGCTGTGATGACGTCAAATGCGCGCTTTCGTCGAGCGCGATTTTGTCCTCCGCGATTTTGTGGTGGAACCCTCTAGAGTAAGTTTAAAGTTTACAAGTTTAAAAAAACAGTACAGTACTTGTCTATTTGCAAAGAAGCTTCCCCCAGTCGTCACTTTAACCCCCACTTTCAGTTTCATCCAGTATGACTCTTCATTTTTACAACTGACTTTAAAAAATTAAACATTTAAACATTTTAATTTATTTATTTTTTTATCTCTATTTTTCAAGATTAACTTAAACTTTGTCTGAACCTTAAGGTCATTTTCAAATAATCTTCTCCTGGCACCATTTTTCTTCTATAAATCCTCCATTTACTCTCTGTTTTCTGAAAGATTATTTTGTCATGTGCATGTAAAGACCAAGATCTACTTTCTAATTGAGTCCAAAGTCTGATTCCATAATTAGTATAAAAAGAAAAACCTGAGTAACATTTCCAGTTTTGATGCTTTGGGAAACTTTTGTCTTATGCATGTGTCACTGACTTTGAAGCCAACAAATTTAATAATCAAGCATACAGTTTAGAAGAGTTTGGGCAAGTATTCATTAAGATTAATGTAAGATCTTGCACACCTATTATTTCTACTATATTGCGCAAGAGTTAAAGCTCATTTAATCCTGACATGTCTAGATCGGCCAGCCAACCACTGAATTCAGTACTGAACAAGTTGAGTAAATAATCTGATTCAGCATGAAGCAGTTTTTTATATCACCTTATTACCTAATAAAATAAAGTATAAGGTTTTTGAATATGACAAGTTTTAAATATATTATCACTCTTGGATTTTTATATAAATTGTATTTTCTTTAAGTAACCAGCTAGCTCTTAACACTATGATTTCGAATTGTGATCTAGCCTATGGTATATAGAAACAATGATTATAATAATTCCAAATTCTTTCACATACACATATTTGATTAAAAATATTTAATTAATATTTATCTTCATAATATTTGCAACCTACTCTAATCCTAATGTATCTTGTGAAAAAAGTCTTACTATTATACATAAATAATACAAGTCAATATTTTTTAAAAAAAAATCTATATTAAAAGTAGCATTCTCCTAAGCTAAAGGCCAAAATCAACTGGAAAAAGGGTGCTTTGGCCTGTTATCAAAATGCCAAGAGACTACGGGCAATCTATTCTTCTGCAGGAGAATGCAGAATAAGCTGCTACTATTTAGAAAATGGTTACCGTATTTTCACCCATATACCCCGCCCACGCAGATAACCCGCACACGCATATAACCCGCGGGTTTTCTGGATCGTGTAAAATGTTTCCCGTATACCCCGCCCACGCATATAACCCGCCCACGCAGATAACCCGCACACGCATATAACCCGCCCACGCATATAACCCGCGGCGAGTAAAAGAGAAGGGAAACAGCTGAGATGGGGGGGGGGAAGAAACGGAGAAAGAAAGAAGCCTGCGCACGCTGGGGAAGAGGAAAGGAACGAAGGAGAAGGAAACAGCTGAGATCGGGGTGGGGGAAGAAACGGAGAAAGAAGCCTGCGCACGCTGGGGAAGAGGAAAGGAACGAAGGAGAAGGAAACAGCTGAGATCGGGGTGGGGGAAGAAACGGAGAAAGAAGCAAGCCTCCGATCGTGTAAGCCTCCGATCGTGTAAAATATTTTCTGTATACCCCGCCCACGCATATAACCCGCAGGGGGGCGCTGTGCATGTAAAAACCGCATATAACCCGCGGGTTATATGGGTGAAAATACGGTAGTTACTACATGTATTCCACTTTAGTGCTCAGCACAAGATTTTGCATTATTGTGCAATTTTAAATTGTATGGGCTGAGACTGTAATTTAAAAACACAAAGAAACAAAATGTGAAACACTTTCATTCATTAAAGGGCCCATGGGAAAATCAGGTACTGGGTGTGCCCTGGATCTATTGTGCTCTCACCAGAGGAACAGGCAGATTATGTTCTAATAATTAGTTGAAAAGAGTGGCTTGCTATACCATAACAAATTTCAACAAATTAAAAAATCAGCCAGTCTCTAAATAAAGATAAAAGTAGCTCCTTTTTGGCATATTTGTGTTACATGTTACAATGGACAGAATTCTCAAAATGTATATTATACTGTATATTATTTAGGGACATGCAGGTAAAGTTATGATGAGATGCTGATCTATTTAATATTTGTTTTATTTATTTAACTTGATAGCACAGTAAAGTCAGAAAACAGTAGAAACAGTTAAAATAAAAATTAGAGAACTAGATTGAATGTAATGATTAATATTGTGCATTTTGTCCAGAAATAAATTGGTGGCTACTGCAGTACTTTAAGAATTAAGTAGGATTTCTTCGCATTCAATAATCTGGTGTGGAATGCATTAGTGTAGGCTTGGAGGTTATAGGTATATGCATCCCTTTATTTGGTGCCCAACAGCTTCTGTGAAGATGATATATTCTTTTAATTCTTTTTGTAAAATGAGAATATGTTATATGCAAAGCATTAGTAATTAGTATCATTTTTTAATGAGAAAGTTTCTGGATTTTATATACAATCTATATGCTAATGGTTGCTTATGCGGAAATATGTCACCTATGTGGTAAAACAAAGCCAGCTACAAATTGGGATACTAGAGAGCATCTTGAGATGTAGAGACACTTAAAGAGGGAAAATTCACCAGTTGTCCTGTTCTCGATACAATGGTAGCAATAAATACTTAAGGAAGTTAATAGTAGATTTATAAATACATTTTCACAGGAAACAATGCATCTAATTGCAGACATGTGGCTCTGAATTCTTCAAGCCAGGAACTACTGTGCAAGTTTTCTGACGTACTATGTGCTATAAAGTTGATGTCAATTCTTAGCAACCACTTACATATATCTCTACAATGGTATTTCCTCAATCTGGATTTCAAGTCTACCAACAGCTTGATCATTGTAGATGACATATTGAATCTGAGGGAGGGGGTGAAACACATCATCAGTTATGAATCCCTGTGCCCATAAATATCCAGCCTACTTTGAATTCATTCTTAACACCCACAAATTTCCTTTCAACGCTAATAGTTTTGATTTTTGTATGCTTGTAATAAATCTTTATGCTTAGTTGAAGTTTCTAGATCTCCTGATTACCCAAATGCTTGACATTCGTGATTAATTTTACTTGTAGTAAAATTTTACTCTCCCACCCATCCACCCAAAGATGCAACAAAGACAGCAACAAAGTTTACATATTTTCATTCTTTCATTTAGTTTTAAAGACCATCAAATCTGGTTTGTTTGCCTTAATATAATTCTACATTGTTCAAGATTATGAAAACAGATTGAGCTTTAATCTGAATAGTTCATTCATGTTAGTTATCACTGAAGTGCTCTTTTTTTCATTCATCCTGGTATTTGGAAAACTCATATTGACTAAAATATTGTTAATTAGAAACTTAATACAATATCACTGCATCTCTAATGGCCATTTTTTACCATTTGTTTTCCAATTTAAGGCAAATTGATTTAAATACAATTTTAAGGTAGAGACAGATAGGTGTTCAGTTCAAAACAAATATTCTACATTCAAAAAAGGCTCCTTGTTCTTGGGATAGTCCTAGAATGGTTTGGAAAAAAATCTAGCTTGTGCCCATTGTATTTTGGAGGATGGTTGGAGATCTTTTATATAGTGACTTTTGAAATAGTCACATCAATTTTAAAAATGGAACTACTGTTGTAGGTTTATTTACTGTTGTGTGCTGTGCTTTAATGAGTTATATTATCCTTTCAGGGATATTTCATTATTTAAATAGAATTACAATAGGCAAACAAAAAAGCAATGGGAGTTAGAGTGATTCCCAAATTTCTGTTTTCCTGGTCGTCATATTCTACAAAATTACTTCATTTGTTTCTGTTAACTTTATGACAAAAAGCATCCATAGCAAAAGTATATTATTAAAATTATTTACCAATATTTTTTTTCATTATTGAAGAGTTTGATATTGAATTTGGATAACTATAGTATCAGTGGCTGTAGAACATCAATCAATAGTAAAATAAAGGCTCCCTTCAGGAAGTAAACATTCTATAAATAGTAATACATAATAAGATGGATTTATTAAAATTGCAGATTGACTATCCTTCGTTCTCTGGGTCTACTTACATATTATTTTCAACTTTTTTGTATTTAGGTTTGCAATCAATTATGAAAACCACAATGAGATTTGTTTACCCTCAGAAAATTTTTCAATGATTAATTGAAATGTAGATAGAGTTTAAGAGTTATGATTGTTTTTATAGTAACAATTGGTGGATTAACTTACTTTCAATGTACTTCGTTTTTTGAAAGAAAATTATTTCCTAATATAGAATTGTTCAGATATGTTATGCTATAGTTTGCATAATTTCCAGTCAGTGACCTCTATGCAGGCTGATTATGAATTATGGAGATAGTAAAATAGTGTATAGTGAAACCATAATATTAAGAAATTCTTAGAATATACATTTTTAAAGCAGAGCTTTGTTCAGGGATATATTGTCTTGAATAAATATAATTTCCTTTATTTAAAAATAATAATGTGTTTCTGTTTACAATAATCTTATGAAGAGCACTAAATCTAATTTTATTCCATATATATTGTTTTTTGCATTAATCATATGAAAATAAACAAAAACAATTTTGTCATCTTAACTGATGATCTAGTTGCAGAACCAAAATTTGAGTTCATATGCATTCACATTCTGTATACATATTCCTACTTATTCCTAAATATGTTTTAGAATATTTTAAATGATAACATATTTTATCACTTATATAATTAATTTATAATTTATTCTTTTTTGCCAACTATATACCATATTTTTCAGAGTATAAGACCTCCCCCCCCAAAAAAAGGGTGAAAATCTGGGTGTGTCTTATACACTGAATACAGCATTTTTGGTCTACTGAAACCCTGTCCCCTTTGCAAAAATGGGCATGCAGAGGGTTTGGAAGGCTTGCAAAGGGGCTGGAGAGAGCAAAAATTGGGCTATTTTTGCTCATTCCCCCCTCCCCCTCAGCTTGTAGAGAGTACTCTACAAGCCTCCCAAAGCTCTGCATGCCTTTTTTTGTGCAAAAAACAGTGCAGAGGTTTTGGGAAGCCTGCAAAGTGCAAAAACTATTTTTATTTACCTCTTCAAAATCATGGTGCGTCTTATACTCTGGTGCATTTTATAGTCCCCAAAATACAGTACTTATTCTTTTATTGCCATGAATGCATAATTTAATATCATTTTTCACACTTACTTGGCACTTCTGACTTTTATTACAGAATCTGCTTTGTGCTACCATTTGAACACATTAACAGATGCTTCTATGCTATTCTTCTATGCTTCTTCATTCCTGAAACTCTTCTTGCTTGTCCTTGTTTCATGGTTTTTGTGAATGTTCTAATTTAGCATTGAAAGCATTGGTTTTTTCCAGGTTTTATTATATACCAAACAGAATTGTACTTTTAATGGTTAAGTGTAGCAATCTCTTCTTATCATTGCTGTCAGTTTCAGATAATTAGATTGAATAATGAATATTTTGTAGGCATGATTTTTCTACCTACATTAAATTGAACTCTATTCAAAGCATAACTGACACTGAAGCCTATATTTTGTCTTATTTCTTTTATTTTTCCCCTATCAAATTTGCTCTTATTTTTCCTAAGAGGTCAGTAGGGGCATGCATAAGCACACCAGCATACCTAACGTCTCTGTCCTAGTGTTTCCATTTATTTGTACCCATCTCCTGTATTCTTATTCATGTTTATTCTTATTCCTGTTATCTTATACATGAATGACAAATGAAGTAAGTAAGTAAGTAAGTAAGTAAGTAAGTAAGTAAGTATGTATGTATGTATTGGGATCTAGAAGGAGATCCAGTTACAGATCCAAAGATAAGAGAAAGTGCAGATATTGCTATACTTCCACTTCTCATTTAATTATCAAATTCCCACCCCAATTAGCATATCATTAAGCTAAATAAATATCACAGAGAGGTCACTGGAAAGATCGCTGCCATCTCGCTCAGATGCAGTTTTCTCATGCATAAGGTGACCAGATTTCCAGATTGGTAACAAGGGACACCTTTGACCGGGGTGGGGTGGGGTGAGGTGGCTTTATTAAAAATTTTATACGGAGCAACAAAAATTTTCATACAACGCAAAAATAGCATTGTAATATTTTTTATTTCAACATAACTACAAATATAAATTGTAACTGTTGCCAAACATCAAAATTTTGATCACGTGACCATGAGGATGCTGCAATGGTCGCTAAGTGTGAAAATGGTTGCTAAGTGTGAAAAATGGTCATCAGTCACTTTTTTCAATGCCATTGTAACTTTGGTCACTAAGCCCATTATACCACCTTTCTTGCCACAGTTCTTAAGTGAATAACTGCAGCTGATAAGTTAGTAACATAAGTGAATCTGGTTTCCCCATTGGACGTCAAAAGGTCACAAAAAGCAATTACATGACCCCAGGACACTGAAACCATCATAAATACGAATCTGTTGCCAAACATCAAAATTTTGATCACGTGACCATGAGGATGCTACAATGGTCGCTAAGTGTGAAAATGGTCGCTAAGTCACTTTTTTCAATGCCATTGTAACTTTGGTCACTAAACCCATTATACCACCTTTCCTGCCACAGTTCTTAAGTGAATAACTGCAGCTGGTATTTTGTATTTTGGATAGAATCCACACAGAATAAATTGAAATAAAACATTTCAAACTATTCCACACAGAATAAATTGAAGTAAAACTATTTTTAAAAATTCTATGCACAATACATTTCAAAGTATTGTGCATAGAATTTTTTAAAATTGTTTATTTCTCCTAGGCGCTGCTTGGAATGTCTAAGCACGGGTTAACTTCAGCTTGTTGCCCAAAGAACTGAGTTTAATTTTGATTGTAGCTCCGCCTCTTGGTTGCCTCAAAAGCTCAGTTTCAAAAAACTCAGTCGCCCTACAGGACGTCTTTTCTGGGGCTCCAGTCCTTGTGCAGCAAGCTAGACCCCAAAATTTACCTTAATCATAGAGATTGTAGCTCCTTTGAATTTAAAAGTGTTAGTTTAGGTTGCAGTTGGTTTTAGTGCAGGGCTAGTCTCCTATTAAATCTATCTTCCTTCGCATCGTGCTGACAAGCTCCCTGGAGCGCTGGCAGCCTGGGCATTGCCTTGGGCAGGTCGCTGTGTCGGGAGTCCTCCAGGGCTGCAACTTTTGTGAGTACCAGGGGGCAGGCAGTCAGTCAGGGGTCTCTGACAGGAGCGTTTAGGCTCCGTACTTCGATGCTCCAGGCGCGTGCGAACGGCCGCCACTTTAAAAGCCTCATTTTGGCACGCTTTCGCTCCCAGGCTCCAGCCTTTGTCGCGCAGTCTGTCAGAACTAGTGGATCACCACGGAGGGCCACCATAAGCCCGGAGCCTAGTGTTGGGTGGCCAAGCAGGCTCTTGCCCTTCCTTTTAATCAAGCGGCTGCAGGGAACCTGGGCCTGATCAGCCTGCCTACCTGCCATTAGTGCGGATCCGCTGGCGCGAGGCTGTTCATCTCAGCCAGCTCCAGCCTCCCTCTCCTCTCTTCAGCCAGCTAGGTCTCAGTGTCCCTCGGAGGCCTAACGCGTGGATCAGGCTCTGACCTACCTCAGGCCTGGTCTACTGTCGCACCAGGATAGAGATGTGTGGAGCTCAGCTCTCACAGCGTGGAAGAGAGACAAGGGGAAATGACCGGGCCTAATCCCAGCAAACGTAGCAGGCCCAATCCATCGGCCAAGGGAGTTGTGGGGGTGTTTCCCCAAGGGAGAATCAGCCAAAGGCAGGGATGGCCTCCAAGGCTGAGGAAAAAGTGGCGCTGCGCCACCAGAAGGCCCTGGAAAAACAATTCCAGAAGGCCCAGGCTGCACAGCGCAAGAATCCTGTGGAGCCCTTCCCAAATGAGATTGAGAGTGGGTCTCCCAGAGGTGAATCCCAGCGAGGGGAATCCCCCTTAGGCCCAGGGAGTGAGGACTTTGGGTTTTCCCCCAACCCTCATAGGGCATCCTTGGGATTACCTGCCAATTCCATGGCCTTAGATTCTCTGGCAGACTTGGATTTGGGGGCTGAGGAGGAATCCTTAGCTCCCTCAGAATTGGAGCTCCCTCCCACATTTTGTCTAGAAGCATGGAGGAGGTTGTGGCTCGAGCCATATCTAAAGGCATTTCCGATGGCATGGTGCAGTTAGCGGTCAGGTTGCCTTCTGTGGCGCCCAAGCCAGTTGCCAGCCAGGCCAAGGCCCCTAAGGTTTCAGAAGCTAGGGCACCATCCCCCACCCCAACGGGGCTTAGTGAGGTGTCAGACCTGGAGGAGGCTGAGATAGAGGTTCCGGTTCTATCTGATGATGAGAACCCCAACCCTCAGCAGGCCACCGGCTCAGGGCTGTTTAATCCAGCCATGTTTAGGGCCCTTCTTACCAAGACCCGGGCAGCGGGGCCCCAAATGGGTCTTCTGGCCCCCCGAGGCCAAACCTCCATCTGACCCGGCCACGGGCATAACCATAGGTCCCCAGGACCTGCTGCAGGCCTCTTTAAGAAGGTGCCTCCACCCTTGGACCTAGTTCCAGCCCCTCAATTATTTATAGACATTATCCAACGGCAATGGGCCCAGCCGGGGACAATGGCCAATCCAAGCGGGACGGACAGGAAACTGTTCACTATGGAGGCCCCACTGGAGGAGCTACTAAAGCTTCCCCAGGTGGACAACCCTATCATGTCCCTTACCTCCCCCTCTTCCCTTCCCACGGAATTGCTGGAAGGGCTTAAGGCAGCGGACAATAGGGAATCCATGGCCCTTAAGACTCACCAGGCTACCGCCTGGGCCATACGCACTTCCACCAGCTCCTCTTATTTTGGCGGGGCAGCCCTCTTCTGGCTCCGCAAATTGCGGGCTGGGCTTCCGGCAGGGAACTCCAGAACGAGGCAGGACATCATCAAAATTATTGCCACCGTGGAGTACTCAGCCGACACGTCCCTTGCGGCCACGAAATTTTCCTCCAGGGCTCTGGCCTCGAATGTCACCTTGAGGCCCCTGCTGTGGCTCTGCCACTGGCAGGCTGACATGAAGGCGAAATGGAAGGTGGCTTCCACTCCCTTCAAGTGGGGCAAGCTTTTTGGGGAGGCCTTGGATCCATTTCTAACCGAGACCAAGGACAAGCGTAAAGTGCTCCCTCCGGTCACTAAGAAACAGGAACGGAAGGGCCAGCCCTTCCGTAAGAATTCCTTTCAGAATAACGAGCCCTCCACTTCCTCGGGCGGACCCAGTCGCACCTACGCCCCCCCTCAGGATCGCTCCCAGGATAGGTCGTCGTTTAGGGACAGAGGCGAGCAGCAAGGGTTCCGCAAGTCTTTCCGAGGGGGCTATTCAAATAAGCCCTTTAGGAATCCAAGTGGCCATCACAGGGCTCCCCCCATAGGCGGCCGGCTCCAGCTCTATGCCACCCAGTGGGAGGAAACCATGACGGACAGTTGGGTCAGGAACACGGTACGCCATGGGCTGACCCTGGAGTTCCTGTCCTTTCCCCGAGAACCTTTCTCCGTTGCCCCATGTCCAGGTCCGCCCTCAAGCTCCAACTGATGAGGGCAGAGATAGACCACCTTCTGGAGATAGCGGCCATAGAGGAGGTCCCCAAGGGTCAAGAGGGCAGGGGGTTTTATTCCATCCTCTTCCTGGTCCCCAAGTCATGACGGGGGTGGGGTTGAGGACGATCCTGGACCTCAAGAAGCTGAACAAGCATCTAGTGTACAAGTGCTTCAAGATGCAGTCCCTACAGACCATCCCGGGCTGCATCAGATGGGGCGATCTGCTGACTTCGATTGACCTGAAAGAAGCATACCTGCATGTTCCAATCCACCCAGCACATCTCAAGTTCTTGAGGTTCCAGTTCGCCGATCGCCATTACCAGTACAAGGCCCTCTCCTTCGGATTCTCGTCGGCTCCGTGGACGTTCACCAAGCTGCTGGCCGCTGTGGCTGCACGGCTCCGGTCTCTTCCCGTGTGATTGGAATGCTACCTGGACGACATCCTTATCCACTCGTCATCCAGGGGGCAGGCCTAGGTTCTCAGTCAACCTGGCCAAGAGCCATCTGGACCCGACCTGCAGGATCCAGTACCTCAGAACGATCATCGACTCCAAGACCTGCCAAGTCTTACTCACCCAGGAAAGAGTAGACAGCATCTGGACCCTGGTGAGGAGCATCTGCTCTACTGGGTCTGCATCAGTCCTCTCCCTCTCGCAGCTGATGGGGAAGCTGGTGTCATGCATCTTGATGGTCCTGTGGGTGCGGTTGCACACACGAGAACTGCAATGGTTCCTGCTCCCTCTCCAGAGGAAGAAGGCCAGCAACTCCAGATGGGTGATACGGGTCCCCTCGAGGGTCCTCCGATCCCTCCGGTGGTGGCTGTCGGATGTTCTCCTCAAGGGCAGTCATTTCAGGGAACCTTAAGAACCTGGCTGGAGCTCGCCCTGTGCCACTTCCTTGATCAGGTCAGGGGCTGCGATGTACTGATTCTGATGGACAACATCGCCGCCAAAGCCTACATCAACCACCAGGGCGGCATGTGATCCCTGGCCCTGGTGTCGGAAGCGGAGGCCCTGGGTCGCTGGGCGACATCTGGCATCAATTCGAGCAGACCACATCTGTGGACAACATGACAGCAGATTGGCTCAGCAGGACCACCATCCAGAACTCGGAATGGCGGCTGCACCCGAGCCTGTTCTGCCAGCTGTCCCAGATGTTCGGACGCCCGATGGTCGGCCTATTCGCCTCATCAGCCAACGTGCACCTCCCCTGGTTCTTCACCCAGTTCCACTGCCCCATGGCGGAGGGCACAGACGCTTTAAGGTCCCGCTAGCCTCCGGGTCGACTGTACGCCTTCCCTCCTCTTCCTCTAATTCCGCATGTCATTCGGAAGATACTGGAGGAGGGGGCGGAGGTGTTTCTGGTAGCTCCTCACTGGACGAGGAGGACTTGGTTTGCCGACCTGGTCAGTCTGTCAGTATCCCGGCCGTGGCGCATACCTCAGGAGCAAATCTCCCTCAGCCAGGGGGCCATCCAACATCCGGAGCCCCAGTGGCTGCAGTTGGCCGTCTGGCACTTGAGGGGGACCTCCTGAGGTTTCATCGCTTTTCCGACAGAATCATCCAGACGATTCAAGCCTCTAGATGACCTTCCACAAGGCAACTTAGTCAGCCTTCTTCCATTGGTGCCTCACCCGTCACCTTGTGGCATCCTCCGCAACCATCCTGCAGGTCCTCGACTTTCTACAGTATGGTTTGGACAAGGGGCTGGCGCCAAACACTCTCCATAGTCAGGTGGCTGCCTTAAGCACCATTCTGTCTTCTGACACTCAGCTACCGCTTTCCAGGCATCCACAGGTTAAGGGCTTCCTAAAAGGGGCGCCCAACCTCTGTCCGCCCCCCATCCAAAGGTACCCTACCTGGGACTTGACTGTTGTACTGCAGGCGCTTGCCGTGCCACCGTTTGAACCATTGCAGACGGGGGGCCTACGCCACCTGACACTTAAGACTACCTTTCTGGTCACCATCATCTCGGCCCGCAGGATATCGGAGTTGGCCGCCTTGTCAGTTAGAGGCGACCTCTGCATCTTCCACTCCGATAGGGTAATCTTAAGATTGGATCCTGCCTTTGTCCCGAAGATTAACACCGTCTTCCACAGGGCGCAGGAGGTGATACTTCCAGACTTTTGTCCTTGCCCCATGCACCAGATGGAAGTAACATAGCAATAGCAATAGCAGTTAGACTTATATACCACTTCCTAGGGCTTTCAGCCCTCTCTAAGTGGTTTACAGAGTCAGCATATTGCCCCCAACAATCTGGGTCCTCATTTTACCCACCTCAGAAGGATGGAAGGCTGAGTCAACCTTGAGCCAGTGAGATTTGAACAGCCGAACTGCAGAACTGCAGTCAGCTGAAGTAGCCTGCAGTGCTGCACTCTAACCACTGCGCCACCCCGGCTCTCCTAACATGGCACAAGTTGGACGTGCAGCGGGCGGTGCGCATCTACATCAAGCGGAGCGCTCTTTTCCGCAAGTCGGAAGCCTTATTTGTTTCTTTCCAACCTGCTTCCATGGGGAAGAAAGTCACATCCTCCACCATCAGATGCTGGCTCAGAGCAAGCATCAAGATGGCTTACGAGACTCAGGCCAGACCGGTTCCTCCGCGTATCACAGCACATTCTACGAGGAGCGCAGCGACTTCGGCTGCCTGGGGTACTCAAACACCAATTGAAGAAATTTGCCGTGCTGCGATGTGGTCTGGTCCGTCTCCCTTCATCCGTAACTACAGACTTGACACTTTCGCCTCCGCTGAGGCATCATTTGGGAGAAGAGTTTTGCAGAGAGTCGTGGTAAGCACCGCGGCCCTGGACAGTTCTTCTTCCCTCCCGACTTCGACATAGCTTTGGCATATCCCGTGCTTGGACACTCCAAGCAGTGCCTAGGAGAAAGGCCATTGGCTTACCTGAATGGTCGTTCTCTCAGCGCTGCAGAGTGTCCAAACCCACCCTTAAGGTGAGGCCACGAGGTGTATTATCAGCACCTTCATATCTTGGACTTGGACTCTGACTAATTCGGTCATGAACTATTGGTCTTCTTCATTTTTTGAAACTGAGCCTCTGAGGCAACCAAGAGGCGGAGCTACAATCAAAATTAAACTCAGTTCCTTGGGCAGCAAGCTGAAGTTAACCCGTGCTTGGACACTCAGCAGCGCCGAGAGAATGACTATTCAGGTAAGCCAATGGTCTTTCAATTTATTTTGGATAGAATCGTTTTTTTAAATAGTCTAAGACAATTTAAAAAAAGAATCCACACAGAATAAAACCATTTTAAAAAATCCTATGCATAATAAATAAAATATTATTTTAAAATACATTAAAAAAAATAAAAGAAAAAACCCAGCTCACTTACCAGCAGGCAGGCACGCCAAGTCAATCCAGAATGATATAGATGTTAATACAAAAAACTGAGCAAATTAAAACGGTGAAATTAGTTCCAGGGAAATATTTTTCAAAGAAACCTTTTTCTTCCGGGAAATCCAGGAAGGAACAGTCGCTACTTCTCTAGCCAAAGTATTTCATGGAGCTCTATGGTACTGGGTCATCTTTTCTTATAAAAAGAAGTAAAAGGGGTGGGGGGGTCTGTTTTCTTGCTTTAACGTTTTAATATCTTGAATGAAAGTACTGAGACATAGAGAGGGGTTAACTTAGACAGATTGTCTTTTGTCTTGCCCCGGTTAGGATTTCTTAAGCAAATCCACTGCGCTTTCAACATGAAGCCAGAAAATCGGGACTTTTTTAAAACGCCGCAGAACACAGGACAAATTGTTAGAAATCGGGACGTCTGGTCATCTTACTCATGCAGCAATGACAACATTACTCTCACTCTGGTGTGTGTGTTGTTGTTGTCATGAACTTTTATCATAATTGACCAATTGATCAGAAAATGATTTTTTTGCCATCATATTTGCAAATTATCATTAAACTAAGTCGTTGTTATATTAGGAGTATGGGTATTATAAAGGCTTTGGGTTTTGACTATTTATTGGAAGTACTAGAAATTATAATGCAGATACTCAAGGTCACAAATATTTGGATAGAACTGAGACCATGTGCTCTGGGAGCAAGCTTTAGATGCTGTAGTATATGAAAATATTTTTCATCTATAAGTTATATATATGTGCAAGAGCACGCTTTAGCCATCATTTTCAAACATTCAATACTAGGCACACAGAATATTGTCTCCTGGCATTATAAAAGTATCAACAAGAGACGGATAGAAGAATCAAGCAACCAGGCCAAACAACTAACATAGCAAGGAAACTATGTTCAATCAGTCATTGCCATTACAGAAAACGAAACTACTTCGCCAGAGAAGTTGCAATTATTATAGAATTTTCTGTTACAAGGCATAGCGACCATTTGATTAGAGAACTCAGTGGAACAGATTCACAGAACAGTATTTCTTAGACATTTTGCTCTCTTCCCACTTTTAAAAATTATGGAGAACCCAAAGAGCCTTTTTTTGTGTAGATTGTATTTATCAATGCATGAAACATGTAAAAATAATAATTTTAAACCCATTTTATATTAAGATAAAAGAAGTATTTTTCACCCTATTTTAACAAAAAAAGAGAAGAGTGCTATTGTTTTACATTTTTTGCAAAAATATTCAATATCTGGCAAATAATTTTGTTTGCAGACCTCTGAGAGGGTCTTGGAGGGACCTCAGGCTCCTTTGATCATATTTTAAAGAACATTTGTATAGAGCAGCGCTAGGGAATCTTTTTGGCTCGTGTGCCATAAGGGGAACACAGGGGGTCGTGCATGGGCGTGGGCATTTTAACTATTTAACTATTTATAAAACAAAGAATAATTCTTGCCTTTTGGGGGGAGTGACAAACAACAGTAGATAGAATCAAGTTATTAGTTTAAAAAATAATATCCAAACATAATGATAAAACAATCAGGAAAGACAATGAAACAATAATATCTCAACAAGCCTAGGTGCTATCATTCTATCTGTAACAACGTATATATAAACCAGAAACATTTATATCTAAGCAAATCAAATCAGGAGAATTTGGAAGACAGTCTGGAGTAAGTATGCTAGCACTTGAAGAAAGCTAAACTTTTTTTTTCCTTTTTCCATATTGGAATCTGATCTGAATTATCTAATAATGCATTAGCACATACCGAAGCCATTTCCAGTTGTTTCTAAGTCATTTTAACATTCTGCTCTTATATTTGCATGAAGTCATCCATTAATAGCACTGTTCTGGTGCTTTCTTTATTATATCCTATCTTAAATATTCCTTTTTTATATTTCTTGGACACTCAAGCCTTCATAGTTTTAAACTTACAGGTAGGACACATGTTTATAAGTGTTTGATAATAAATTAAAATATTTGATAAATTATGAAAGTTTTATCAAAATTTGGTTATTTTTACTGCTTAAAGTCATCCTAATAGAATTTATATTGTAGTTTAAGTCATTATTCCATAGCAGACTGTCATGCATTTTGAATTTTATTTGCCTATATATACTGTATCGATACAGGTTGACATTTTATCTTTATTTATTTATTTGGTTAATTTATATAGTCTCTCATCCCATACATGGTTTCTGAGTCGTGTGCAAAATTTAGAAAACACAAACAATAACAAAAATAACTTTCTAAAACAACAAAAATGATTTAAAATATTATAATAGAATAGAACAGAACCGAGTAACAGAGTTGGATGGAACCTTGGAGATCTTCTAGTCCAACCCTCTGCTTGGGCAGGAAACTCTATACCATTTCAGACAAATAGTTATCTAATCTCTTATTTAAAACTCCCAGTTTTGGAACATTCACAACTTCTGGAGGCAAGCTGTTCCACTGATTAATTATTCTAACTGTCAGGAAATTTCTCCTCAGTTCTAAGTTGCTTCTCTCCTTGATTAGTTTCTATCCATTGCTTCTTGTCCTGCCCTCAGGTGCTTTGGAGAATAGCTTGACTCACTTTTTTTTTGTAGCAGCTCCTGAGATATTGGAACACTGCTATCATGTCTCCCCTAGTCCTTCTTTTCATTAAACTAGACATACTCAGTTCCTGTAACCGTTCTTCATATGTTTTAGCCTCCAATATCCTAATCATCTTTTTTGCTCTTCTCTGCATTCTTTCTAGAGTCTCAACATCTTTTTTACTTTGTAGTGACCAAAACTGGATGCAATATTTCAAGTATGGCCTTACCACTTATAAAGTGGTATTAACACTTCACGTGATCTTGATTCTATCCTTCTATTTATGCAACCTAGAATTGTGTTGGCTTTTTTGGCAGCTGCTGCACAGGACTGGTTCATATTTAAAAGGTTATCCCCTAGGACTCCAAGATCCCTTTCACAGTTACTACTATTGAGCAAGGTACAGTGATGAGATTCAATTAAATTAACAATCGGTTCTTTGCCCTAATGATTTCTTCCAACAGCCACTTCACCAAACTGTTCAGAAACTTAACAACGAAGTGATGCCAACTGGCTGAATCCCACCACTGGCAAGATACCACATATACTGTACCTGTGCATTTGTTTTTCTTGCCTAAATGTAGAATCTTACTTTTCCCTCAATGTAGATTAAATTAAATGTAGATTAAATGTAAATTAAAATAATAGAAATAATTTAAAACCATAAACAAGCTAATCCATGCGATACTTCACTCAATCTCAGCAATACAATCATTTGCAAGTTCCAGGTCTGTATCACCTAATTCCTGAGCCTGCTGGAAAAGCTATTTTTTCTTCCCCAAATCTGGTGCCAATCTGACCAGGGGGTGGGGAATGATATCCCAATGGGCAGGTGCTGCAACAGAAAAAGCCCTCCTCTTGTGACATTCCTTCATAGATGGGCCCCAATATGCTTCTTGCCAGACCTGAGGGATGGGTAAATTTGATTTAATAAGCCTTTGCTTATTATAATAGTACCTGAGGTTCTGCTGTCTTATTCATAATTACACTGCACAGATAAATTTTTAGATTTTATTCTTTGATTTAGCTATTTTATTATTTCCTGACATTTTGCCAGCAGCATGTACTGGTACATTTGTTTCTTTTCTTTGTACAAGAAAATGTGGCATCTGGTTGTGACAGCTGATGGATATACAGAGTCAAAGACAAACTAGCAGATGTGCTTTGTTTCTGTTCTGGTGATAGAAGCAGGAGATCAAAGGTGCTGAGAACACATAACTCCTCCTTGTGAGGGCTGTGGAGACATTTCATAGCCACTTGTCTCTAACTCTCTGTGTAGTCAAACTGTCAAGTGTTGAGGGAAATGTGATCCAGATGTTCAGGTACTTAATCTAATACTACAAATTGCACAATACAAAATAAAGAAAACACACCATACCACATCCTTTAATTATGTACAATATTTACATTTCATTCTTCTACATTTTAAAAGTATCTCTTTGATCTGGATGTTATCACCAAGTATTAAAATATTATTCTTTATTTCTTTTTCTTCAAAATATAAATAGTTTTCTGAATGTTACAAAGAACACAAAATGAAAAAAAAATCCCCAAAAGGGGTCAATATATTCTGGCCCTACGAATGGATTTCAAACCATGAAAAAGAATATTATGGCTGTAATGTTGCATATTTATATTGCTTCCTAGCATGGAAACATAACCCTTCTGTACAAGGATATGGCAAACCTGCTATTACAGGAACAGTAGACTGCTCCATTTTTTTTGTATGAATCATGATGACCCAATAGTTCTGGTAATATGGCAGTTTTCAAGAAGAATATTTTTTTCAGAATAGGAAATAATTTATAATGTTCCAATGTACTTTGGTTATGGAATGATTGTTTTCTTTTTTTGATGAACATTTGGTATGTTCAGGAGACCTTTCTTCTGCATGACTCTCATTCTGCAGATTGCCTCTGTTGTTGTGGTGGTTGTGGTGGTTGTGGTGGTTGTGGTGGTTGTTATGGTTCTTCTCCTTCTCCTTCTCCTCCTTCTCCTTCTCCTCCTCCTCATTCCCTCCTCCTCCTCCTCCTCCTTCTCCTTCTCCTCTCCCCCCCCCTCCTCCTCCTCCTCCTTATTACTTTTGCTTTAGTGGCTTAGAATTATGGAAACAATAGACAAACTGTGTAATTAGGAAGACAGTGAAAATGCAGATTAATACTGAAACAAGAGTATATAAGTATTTTAAGCCATTCCTCACTATCAGAAACAGATCATAACAGAAGAAAATATCATTAACACTATAGGTTCTTGATGACTGCAATGAAGTCCAAAGTTCTCTTGCTTAATAGTTGTTAAGTTAAGGTGACCAGATTTTCAGATTGGTAAAGAGGGACACCTTTGACCGGGGGGGGGGGGGTTGATTAAAAATTTTATACGGAGCAACAAAAATTTTCATACAACGCAAAAATAGTATTGTAATGTTTTTTTTTATTTCAACATAACTACAATTTACAAATATAAATTGTAACTGTTGCCAAACATCAAAATTTTGATCACGTGACCATGAGGATGCTGCAATGGTCGCTAAGTGTGAAAAATGGTCATCAGTCACTTTTTTCAATGCCATTGTAACTTTGGTCACTATATCACCTTTCTTGCCACAGTTCTTGTGAATAAATGTAGCTGATAAGTTAGTAACATAAGTGAATCTGGTTTCCACATTTGACTTTGTCAAAAGGTGATTATATGACCCCAGGACACTGAAACCATCATAAATACGAATCTGTTGCCAAACATCAAAATTTTGATTGCGTGACAATGAGGATGCTGCAACGGTCGCTAAGTGTGAAAATGGTCGCTAAGTGTGAAAAATGGTCATCAGTCACTTTTTTCAATGCCATTGTAACTTTGGTCACTATACCACCTTTCTTGCCACAGTTCTTAAGTGAATCTTAAGTGAAAATGTTATATCTTAAGTGAATCTTAAGTCTCAAGTGAAGATGTTATACAGTAGAACCTCTGGTCACGAACGCTTCTGACCAAAATATTCATATTCTCCCCCCCCCCCGCTGCTGATTTCCCCTTCTGCACCATTTTTTTTGTAAGCGCCAAATTTCCAAAATTAGGTTTGATTCATGACTAAATCAGTTTGTGACCAATGTTATGGAACGAATTATGGTTGTGACCAGAGGTTCTACTGTATTCATGCCTTTACATACTCTATATCACCTCAAAATGTTGCACAGCCTTCATAAGTTTCTAATACAGATAAAATTAAATACAACATCAAAACCATAAAAAAGTAAAATTAACCTGGCTGGAAGATCCTATGCCTGTCTTGCTATTATTACTGACACACTTGCTGCAGTATTTGATGGCTAAAAGAAAAAAAATATTGTTAAAGTGTGTATTATGTTCACTCCCATGTCTTGTCTGCTGTGTTGATTTTGAATTCATTAAAAGAGCTTATTTTACATCAAATCCCTCTCATATTATTCTCCTATGTTCAATAAACCCTAAGAGACAGCATACTATACATGAAATTCCTGTAACTGTATATTTAGTAAATTGTGGAGCTGAGTTTATCCAATTAACTCAGTTTTTGGACTTGAGTAATCACATACAATAAAGGAAATAAAACTATTTAGAATGAAGTGTAGTTGGCTATTTGTGATTAAGGATGTCATGCAGAAACAATTATAGTTTTGATCAGGAAAATACCCTAAAAAAAACCTTTTGTTATTTCAGGGTTTTTTTTTAATGATTTTTCCATGGTACATCACATATTGTTTTGAATAAAAAAACAGCAGCTGCACATTTTTAAAAACCTACATTATTTTAAAATGCATTAAAAAATAAAAGAAAAAAACCCAGCACACTTACTAGCAGGCAGAAACTCCAAGTCAACTTTCCCACCATTTTGAAGCAGTCCTCCAACCTCCGTGCCCCTCCCCTCCGGAAAATCCAGGAAGTAACTCTGGCGACCTCTCTAGCCATTTCCTGCAGCACTATGGTACTAGATCATTTTTTTCTTATAAAATGAGGTGAACGCGACCGGCGCGCGTGGGGGGAGGGGGCGGTCCATTTTGTTGCTTTAATGTTTTAATATCTTCAATGAAAGTACTGAGACAGAGAGAGAGGGGGATTAGACAGGATGTCTTTTGTCTTGCCTCGGTTAGGATTTCTTAAGCAAATCCACTGGGCTTTCAACATGAAGCCAGAAAATCGGGACTTTTTTAAAAGGCGGAGGGACACGGGAAAAATTTTTATAAAGCGTGATTGTCACGCTGAAATCGGTACGTCTGGTCACCCTATGTTAAGTGAGTGTTGCCCAATTAATGACCTTGCTTACCACATTTGTGAAATGTATTTGGCTTCCCATTGATTCTGCTTGTCACAAAAGGTAACTTTCAAGGGTGGCCCTGGGACACTTCAAATGTTATAAATATATGTCTGTTGCCAAGCATCAATTTTTTTCCCCCTCACAAATTTTTATTTTCATTTTCATACACTCACATGTATACTGTACATAGCCAACACCATACAGCATTAAACAATAATTGCATCAATTCCTCTTGTCAACTAGGCCCCAGAAAATAGAAACCCAATATAACTCTCCGCTCTCCATACACCTCTTTCTTCCACCACCCACCACTCACTATCTTCCCTCCATCATCCCCCTCTACCCTACTTCCCCTCCCCCTCTACCATTCCTCTCTCCACATCCACTCCCTCCCTTCCTTCTCACCTTTCCCTCCCACCCTCTCTCCTATCCCTCTCTGCCCATCTTTCTTCTTTCCCACCAAAAGTTTGATCATGTCACTATAGGTATGTCACAACAGTTGTAAGTGTGAAAAACATTCATAAGTCACTTTTTCCATGACTGTTGTAACTTCAAACGGTAATTAAACGAAAGGTGATAAAGTCAAGGGTTACATCTTATTGCAGACAAATATAATTCTGGAATTCCAGAGTCCAGAGAGTAAGAGATGGCCAGAAAAATCCCTCAGAATGAACTTTACTTAGAAGTGCACAGGAATGCATTTGCAATCAACCTGCCCCCACTGGAAATTTTCTGAAGAAAATATATGATTCTCAAAGCCTCATGCATTTAATTGATACAAAGATTGTCTTGCATGATTCATTTTGCAGACAGGAAAGATCTTCCATTATAATTATATAACATGCCAATCTTGGACCTGTAACTGGTCTATGCTATAGTGTCAGCAGAAAAATCTAGTAAAAGAAGGATCTTAACAAAAACAAATTTACTAGCCAAGGAAACATTTGAAAGACAGATGAGTTACAACCACAATTGAACCCAAAATTCATGTTGCTAAGAAACTCGTTAAGAGAGTTTTCCCCAATTTACAACTTTTCTTGCTATAGTTTTTAAGTGAATCATTGCCTTTGTTAAGTTACTAACATGGTATATGAAGTGAATCTGGGTTTGCCGTTGACTTTGCTTGTCAGAAGGTCACAAAAGCTGATCACATGACCCCAAGCACTGCAACTAACTTTTGTAAATATGAATTAGTTGCCAAACATCTGAATTTTGATCATGTGACCATGGGGCTGCTGCAACACTCATAAGTGTGAAAAATGGTCATAAGCCACTTTTTTCTGTGACGTTGTAACTTTAAATGATCACTAAATGAACTGTTGTACGTCAAAAACTACCTTCAGGCCTAGTCCAGGCAATCATTAGAAGTCAAAAACTGACTTGCAAGCACACAAATGTATCGTAGGTTAACTAAATTATAGATGAAGGCTAGAACTATACTTTATATAAACTCTTAACATGAGTGCAAAATTATAAAATATAGTAAGAGTGCTTAGTTCTACTTCAGAAACATTAAATATTTAATGATAAGTTTACATGATTTTAGAATGAAATTGATTAACCTACCAGAAATCTTGAAATTCTAAACAGTTGGACATACTTAACTATGTCCTCTTGTTATTTGCAATTCCAAACTTAAGATTGTCAGGAAATAGTAGAGTTTACTCCAATATCACTTGAAGCTCCTTTTCACTTCAAGTTTTTTTAAACAAAGAGATAATTATTAAGCATATTTTCAATATATTTAGGACCTTTGTACAAAGCCCTACTGCCCTTTGAGAAATCAGTGTTTAGGTTATATTTCCCTCTTCTTAAATTTCCCAATTCATATGTAGCTTTTTTTTCTTTTCAAAGACTTGATTTTAAAAAATGGACTTTCTAGCAATACGTATACACACTCACACAAACACACATAGAGAAGCATATTTCTAAAAGTACCCGCATACATTGCGAGATGGCCGAGCCTGAGGGCTCTGAAAGCGAGGAGGACGACAGTTACCGCATGCACAGTAGCCGCATCAAGCTGGCGCAAAAATTCAATTAACAATTTCCGCCCTGCACCAGCTATGGCGAAGACCATGTCCGACCATCCTGCCGTTTCCGTGATGCAACTTGCCAGTGGTACGAGCGGAAGAGGCACAACGCCAAGGTGTGGCACAGCTATTTTCCTACCACCAGCAGACAGCCCAAAAATAAACATAGCCGTCAACAGAGGCCCAAGTATCCATGAGAAGTATCCATGGCAGTCTGAAGGTGACAACAGTCACCAATCATATGTCTGTTAAACAAATCCATTCTGGGCACTCCAAAAAGCTGAATGTCAGTGTCCCAGTTAGACAAATCCGCTCCAGGCTCCCCAAAAAGCTGAAAGTCACTGTCCTCATCGAGGATTCTCCATGCGAGATGAAGATCGACACCGGGTCATCACTGACCATAATACCGTGGTCAGTC
Organism: Thamnophis elegans; assembly: GCF_009769535.1. Taxonomy (NCBI): domain Eukaryota; kingdom Metazoa; phylum Chordata; class Lepidosauria; order Squamata; family Natricidae; genus Thamnophis; species Thamnophis elegans. The sequence continues at coordinate 43,504,444 of NC_045558.1, forward strand.
CTCAAGCAAGCAATCCCAAAGCTACAGAAGCGGCACCTCTGAAACCCTGATGTCCGCCTGCGCGATTACCAGGGAAACCAGGTCCCCATCGTGGGCCAAGGCACCTTCCGGGTGAACTACAAATACTTCTGTGAAAACTTCCCCATGACGGTGGTCAGTGGCAACCTTCAGAGCCTCCTGGAGCTGGATTGGTTCCAAGCTTTGGGGATGGAAGTGATTGGAATCAACTCCATGCAGGATGATGGCGCTGAAGCCATCTTTAAGGGATTCGAGGACATTTTTGGCACTGGTCTGGGTAAGTACAAGGGAACCCCAATTTCCTTTAGTTTGGACCCCACTATAGCCCCAATTAGGCTAAAACCTAGGAGAGTATCTTTCGCTCTCCGTCCTAAAATTGAGAAAGAAATTGACAAGCTCGTGAGCCAGGGCATCCTAGAGCCAGTCAATCACGCATGCTGGGAGATGCCTATTGTGACACTTGTCAAATATGATGGGTCTGTCTGCATCTGCATGGATTATAAGTGCACAATTAATAAAGCGTTACAGCAAAGCGCCTACCCTGTACCCATTGTACAGCACCTACTACATTCGCTCAGCCCAGGAAAAGTTTTTGCAAAATTGTATATGGTGCAGGAATACCAACAATTGCCAGTAGATGGCACTACCGCGGAGGCCCAAACCATTGTGACGCACAGGGCTACATTCAAATGCCACCGCCTGCAATTCGGAGTTAGTATCACCCCTGGACTGTTCCAAAGCATCATGGAATGACTTTTGCAGGGGATTCCAGGAGTCGTCCTCTATTTCGGCAACATCTTGGTATCAGCTGCAAATGAGGCGCAACTTTTAAAATGCGTACGAACAGTTTTGGTCAGAATTAGAGACAAGGGTCTCCGCCTCAAAAAAGAAAAATGTCAGATTAATGTATCAAAGGTTGAATTCCTAGGGTACCTGATCAAAGGGTCTGGAATCCACCCGACCTCACCAAAAAATTAAAGCTATTCAGGATGCTCCCACACTTCGCAATCAGACCAAACTGCAAGCGTTCCTCGGGCTCCTTAATTTCTACAGCGTCTTTCTCAAACAGAAAGCCACTGTTGCTGAACCATTACATCACCTCCTAGCCAAGAACACGAAATGGTCCTGGGGCAAATCTGAGATCAACGTGTTTGCCGCAGTAAAACAACTCTTGTCAGTGGATTCTTTTCTAGTACAATACAGCCAGACCCTGCCATTGGTGCTGACCTGTGATGCTTCCCCTTTTGGTATCGGCACTGTCCTCAGCCACCGCATGCCTAACAGCACCAAGGCCCCTATCACATTTTACTCCAGGACATTGTCCACTGAGGAGCAAAACAACAGCCAATTGGACCGTGAGGCTTTGGCTGCAATGGCCAGAGTAAAAAGATTCCACGAATATTTCTATGGCCGGGATTTCTAACTGGTTACGGACCGCAAGCCATTGTTGGGCTTACTGGCTGGGGATCGCCCCACCCCAGTATCATTATCCCCCGCATGACCAGGTGGACTATTTTCCTGGCTGCCTACTCCTAACATCTCATTCACCAACCCGGCTCCACTTTAGAGCACGTGGATGCCTTGAGCCGCTGCCCATTGCCTGAAGTTCTCGCCGACCCCACCCCTGAGATGCTGGTCCTTCTCATTGACTGCCTGGAAACGGCATCTCATCTAGTGACGTTGCATGCCATTCTGCAAAGGACTCCACAATAAAGCAAATTTTGAACTGGGTGTGGAGGGGGTGGCTCAAGGGGCCTGTTGGGGCTGACTTCAATATGTATTTTGCCAAACGTGATGAATTGTTGGTTATTAACGGGTGATGGCTGTGGGGGGACTGGATAGTTATTCCCACCAAACTGCGCATTGCAGTACTAGAAGCATTACATATAGGGCATCCTGGGTATGGTGGCCTAACATGGACAGGGAGATTGAAGAATGGGTAGCCACATGCACATCGTGTCAGGAGTCCAGACTGGCTCCCCCAGAAGTGGCCGCTAAGGAGTGGGAGCAACCACAAGCACCAGGGTGCACATTGACTTTTCTGGCCCGGTACATGGCCAAACGTTCTTCATAGTTGTGGATGCTTAATCAAAATGGTTAGAAGTAGTCCTGATGACCTCCACTACAGCGGAAGCAGTCATCAAGATACTACAGAGACTTTTCTCCATGCATGGCCTGTCCAATGTCTTGGTCTCTGATAACGGGCCCCAATTTACAGCTATGCCATTCGAGACCTTCCTAGCATCTCAGTTAATCAGGCATGCCCTGGTCGCGCCATTCCATCCGGCCTCCAATGGTCAGGTGGAGAGAATGGTAAGATCTGCAAAAGAGGCCCTCACCAGGATGGGCCCAGGTGATTGGCAAACACAAATTGACCACTACTTACAGATTCAATACATCACACTCAGTGCTACCACTGGGAGAAGCCCCTCTGAGCTTCTCATGGGCCGCCGCCTAAGGTCACACTTAGACCCGTTACATCCAAATTATTCTACCTCATCACCTCCTGACTCCACAAGCAAGGTTCGATCTTTTACCATAGGAGATTCAGTATACGCCCACAACTACACTGGGGGAACGCTGTGGATCCCTGCCACAGTAATTGGAATTACCAGTCCTCGATCATATTTAGTACAGCTCAAGGATGGTAGGAATTGGAGAAGGCATATTGACCAACTCAGTAGTCACATTTCCAGCTCCATGCTTAGACAACCAACAGTAACTCCTGCACATGCTAGTCAAAGCCCTACAAAACAAAATAGCAGTCCTTCCACATCCAACTCAAGCCTGAGTATATTGGAAGACTTATCTGATTTTGATGCAGGCCCGCAGCGAGCTCCTAGTGTGTCAACTCCAGATGCTCCAGCCACGGCCTGTGAGAGGTTCCAGGAGTTTCCACCAGGCAGAACTGCGGAGCAAACAAGTCCGTCCGACTTGTCCAAAGAAACCACTCCCACTGAACTGCGCAGGTCAGGCAGAGCTACGCAAAAGCCCACCTACCTGCCTGACTACATCACCAGTTGGATTGTTCTATCTTAGAGAGGAGGGTGTCTCTCCCCCCCCCCACTGACAGAAGTTTCCACCAAGGTCCTCTGTTCCTGCTGGATCCCATTGGCCAATCCCATTGGTCAAAGAGTCTGACAGATTCCTTTAAAAGGGGCTCCCTCTGACTTGCAATAAAGAGCTGTTGTTGCTGAAGCCGTTGTGTGTCTTCCTTTACCCAATCTAACAGACTGCATCAACTACTACACCAGTTAGCAACTTGAAAGTTGTTGGTAAGCAGTTATTGGCCTGTAATTGCCTGATGCTCCCCTTTTGCTGGATCTTTCATTATCAAAAAGATTACTCTTAGTCACTCTTCAATTTCACCTTTTTTAAGTATGCTGTTAAACTGCTTGGCAAAAATCAAACAAAAATCATGCATTCATCTTAACCTGATGTTGTCTGCATCTTGATTTTCTTGCCATCTTTTTCAGCATTTACAAGTTCTTTCATTTCAGCGTATTTTTTTATTCTTCCCACCTCGTTTAGCCAGGGTGTATTTTTGTTTTATTTCTTTGGGTTGTTCCATAAGTGCACCGAAAATCTATGGTTTCTTCTTTGTCAAGTGTTGATTGGGCCTACTGCAGTCTCCATTGATTGATTGCTAGAAATGTTTTTTTATTTGATTGAAATTGGAGATTGTTGTCTGTAGTGTGCAGTTCAAGGTTCATACTTGCTAACTTCTTGGCTATTGCTGTTATTTGCTGCTTTATTGTTTCTAGAGTTTCCTTAATTTTACTTGTTCTAAGTGATATTTCTTGATCAGGTATTCTTTGATCATCTTGTTTTTCAGCTTTTTTCTTTCATCTATTCTAGTTTGCATTTGATCTTAAATCGTAGGTTTTATTTTCTAGCTTGATCTTCCCCTTTCAGTCAATCAGAATAGAGTTGGAAGGAACCTTTGAGGTCTTCTAGTCCAGCCCCCTGCTCAAGCAGGAGACCTTATACCATTTCAGAGAAGTGAGTGTCCAGTCTCTTCTTAAAAACCTCCAGTAATGAAGCACCGACAACTTCTGAAGGCAAGCTGTTCCACTGGTTAATTGTCCTCACCCTGACAAAGTTTCTCCTTAATTCCAGGTTGCTTCTCTCTTGATTAGTTTCCATCCATTTTTCTTGTCCTCCACTCTGATGCTTGTTTTCTTCTCTTTGTCAAGAGATACAGATTTAACTTTACCTTTTTTGTTACCTACTGAGATTAATATTAAAATTTCAACTTTTAATTAAAAGTTGCAATTGTATTATATTGCTCTATTTTTGGGACAGAGGTTACATATCTTAACATGCACTTTTTAAAACTCTTGTTTAGAATCATGAGAAAAAAAATTACTCAAACCAGAATAAAGATTGATTATAATATGCATGTCAATCTATGTGATTGTTATCAATTTACCAAAAGCAAATGTAAGTAGACAAATTGCATTACAAGGAAATGACAAGTTGTATGCATAGCCAATAAAAAAATTGTAACTATTGTTATGTCCTTTCCCATTTTTATGTAAGTTATTACACAAGTTGTAGAGCATCAAATTAATTCTGATTGCAAAATTGGAATAAATTAAATAAATAAAGAAGAGTTGAGCTAAAATTTCCATAATTCATAGATATGAACACATGAAAAGACCTATTTATATAGTAAAGTATAGTAATATGAATATTAATCAATAGAATACATGATAATGACAACTTTATGTCACTTTAACATATTTTCATTGAATAAATAGATTTAATCACCATTACTTTTAAAAGAATATTGTATCTGGATAAAATATAGAAAAGAGACAAATATGTTTTAGTAGTGGTTAAGCAGCTTACCTACAAGGAGAAATTGTGGAATGTCTAATAGATTTTTGAAAAACAGAAGAAGGAGCATAACATAGAAGGAGTTACAGTACTTACAGAAGAGAATTCTGTCTCCTGATAAGAAGCATGAGAAAGAGATTCAGAGTATCTCCACCTTATAAATTGAGCTGGACAGCTGGATTGAATCCTTTGATAGGATTCAGAAATCTGAGGACTACCAAGAAATCAAAGTGGACTAAGTTTATCTGTCATGAAGGATATAGAGGCGTGATGGTGAATCTATGGCACTTATACCAGAGGTCACATGCAGAGCCCTCTCTGTAGACACGTACACCATCACCAGCTGCTCTTCTGGATTCTGATTCTGGTCTTTGTGGGTGCTGGAGCGCCGGAAAACTGCATCCATAACCATCAGAAAACAGCCTGAAAATGGTCAGAAAACAGGGCATTTTGGCCCATTTTCAGGATGTGTTTTGGGCATTTTCAAGCCATTTTTCAGGCCAAAAATGGCCCCCAAAACACCTTGAAAACCGCCCAAAAAATGCCCCGAAAATGCCGCTAGAAATGCCCCAAAAATAGGCACTCTGGCCAACTGGTCTTTAGGTTTCCAGCGCTCCCGCACACACACATGCACATGCACGCACACACATTCCAGTTTGGGCACTCGGTGTCAAAAAGGTTTGTCATCATTGAAGTAGAGCTTTGTGGTTCAGAGCAAAAGTAAGCAAGAGGAAATATAATACATCATAGCAATATAGCTGAGCTATACTGTAGTTTTATTTTCAGATCCTTTGTTATTTGTTGCTAACATAAAATTTGCCTTTTAATCTGTTTAACTAATTACTATCATCCTAAGAGCTTGTTCCAGACCAGTTATTGCCATTTCATTATGTGTATATGAAAGCTTTTGAAGGTTTTTATTTTCAGTCTTTATATTAAAATATGTTGCCATTTATGAATGGCAGTTTGAAGCAATCTTTCAACCTATTTTTAATTTATTACTTTGCAATTATCAACAAAATTATAATACAGCTAATTTTTCATTTCTAATTGCAGGTTATTCATGAACAAGTGAAAAGTACTCCATTGCAATATAATCCCTACAGGTTGCCATTTAGCATATCATTCCAATGTGAGAATTATCCATCTGTTCTCACTCCTGCCAATATTTACCCAAATTAATAATCCATGACAGCACTTACCCTTTCACTTACAAAGGATAAGTTAAGTTCTTTCAGAATCAATGCCAACCTTTATAAAAGTTCAAATCTAAAACCCAACAGTCCTAATTAGAACAGTTCTGTCTATGTACTAAATTTTTTAAAAAAGTATTTACAAGTGAGACAAGACTTATCTGTGCAGAAATCTTATTAATTATTTTTCAGTTTTTATTCTCATGCTTTATAATACTTCCCATCCTATTGGAATGAAAGTTAGCTGACCTGTAAGTTTTAACATTCCCTGAAATCCCTTTTTTATTGTAGTTACATTAACTATTACAGTAATCAGTCATTTGATTATATTGTAGTTTGATTTGATAGGATAGGATAAAAATATGTTCTTATTAAAATATCAGCAGGCTATTTAAAAAATCCCTGACAACCCTCAGTTAAATAATACCTAATAAAAGTTTGAGTTACTTTTAACATATCAGTGTGGCTTATAATTTCATATCTTTTCACTTTTTTAATTCTATTGTAGCTTCAGTCACTAAAACTATTGCAAGTGGAGAACAACCTATATTGTGACTGATAAAGACAAAACATGCTTTTCCTGGTTGAAGATTTTACTTTTTACAAACTAAAAGTATTCACTAAAGAATCATCGTAGAATGATGAACTGATTTCCTTCTTCAGTCTTATATTTTCTTTGCTTGTGTCTTCCTTAACCATGCTTTTATATTATTGCAAACATAAAAAAACGAGGATGACATATTCAAATGTTTACAAGATTCAGTTAATTAATTATCTTTTTAAATGGTTTTAATGTCAACTTGCAGATAGATCTACTTGGTCTTTAGTAAATTTATACTTGTTATACTTTTTACAAAAGTAAAACATTTTGTTTTACTAGAAGAGCTTTTGAAATCCTTAAATAAAAGTAAACTGACTGTAAAGTAATTCAATGCATTTGATATGACTTTGTTTGTATATGTTTGGCAATTAGGACTTAATGGGAAAAATGGTACATTTCTGGCTAAAGAAATGTTTATGATTTTAAGATAAGATCACAAAAAGAACAACTTTCAAAAGTATAAAAGAATCTATATATACCAACAATTTTCCACTTGAAGGCAGAGTTGGATATATTACCTAACTCACTTGTCATTATGCCTATGGAAATTGATATTTATAGCATTTCCTAAACTACTAGATGTCCTTGTAGAAGGCTCAAGGTTCCTCTGAAGTTTCAAAGAGGAATTTGCTTAGCAAATAGTCTGACAATGATTTCTTTCTTAAATAGTAAAACAGATCATACTTCTTATAACAATGACAAGAATTAAACATCATTAGGATTTTGAGTTATGATTGGGGAGACTTCTCCTCTAGAACAATGGGAGACAAAATTATTGCTTCCTTCCGTGGGAGGGAGTTTCCTTCTCCAAGCCTGAGTGTTTCCTGCTTCTGATCCAGAGGTTTGGTCTTCACCCTTTTTCAGGGCTACATAGCTTGATTTTACTGCTATTAAATGACTTGGTTGCAGGTGAAATTTTACTTGTCCTGCCTTTCTAAGTGCTGAAAGCAGGACTAGAATAGACACTCCTATCATCATCAGAAATGATACTTCAACACATTCTGGTAAGAAAAAAGTTCCCTGTGGATGAGAGTCCAAAAATTCAGAAGTCCAAAAGCTCAGAAGACTAAAACTCTGGTCCTGGTAATCAACAGATCATTATTGCAACATTATCCTGGGATCTGTATATTTACCTTCATTCATGATACTTCAACTCTCATTCACCTCCACTATTCTGATGGCTACATGGTTGAAACAAGAGTCAAAGGACCAATTTGATAGCAGAATCTTGACTGAAAGATTCATTCAAACTCAATAAGCCAACAAGAGTATTTGAAAATATAGCAGTTATGTGCTTCTTCCAGCAGCATAATTGCTGGTGAATTGAATTCCCTCTTTGCAGCAATGACAAACTTTATTATGATCATTGATCACATACATTAAACATATGACAAAATAAAATACACATCCATAGTGCTGCTGACTTATTTAAACTTGTGTAAAATGGATAATCTAATGCATTGTGACATAATCATTGCTTTGCCAGAGCATATCAATTTTTAAAAAATATTTCAATCCCCGTATGATGTTCCTTGGTATTAGTCAAATAAAAGACAACATAAATATTTTTTCTAGTTGGAACATCTGCTAGTTCTCAGCAGAAGAATACATAGAGAACTAGCTGTCTATTCCCAATATTGGCCTGCATGTGTACATATCCAAAGTAGAATCAATACAATCTGCCTGCAAACAAGCTTAAGACCCAGACATTAAACAGGCTCAAGGAAAGTGTTTTCATTGCAAACAATGCAGAGATGATTTCTTTTCCTACCATTCAGATAATTGTACACCTAGTTCAGATCATTTGTTAATTCTCATCTCTAACCACACAACTGCGTTAATTTTTTGAAACTCTTTGCAATCAAAGAGCCTAGAATAAAATCGAGTATGTTGTTTTTGGCAGAGAAGCTCCCTGAATATCTGCTTGGTTGGATGGCTGGACATCCTTAAGAACAAGTATTGAAATCCTGAGAGATGTTCAAGATTGAGTTTTATATTACATTTAGGTGTGTGTGTGGAGGTGTAATTTTTCCATTTGGTTGTGCATAATTCTTGGAGACTGCATGGATAAATTTCCTTGGCAAGGTTTTTCAGATATGATTTGTTCCTTCCTAAGGTTGAAAGGGAATGACTAGCCCAAAGTGATTCAATTGACTTTGTGTTTAAGGTGGGATTAGAAGTCCTGTCTCCTGGTTTCAAGTTTCTGCCTCTTACATTACAGCAAACTGACTCCCTATTTGTATGCGTTTGTGCCTATGCATGTTTATTAATTGCACAGAAAGCTGGACTTCATGATCCATAGTTTATTATTATAAAAGCCCTCACTTCAATGAAGAATTGCTGTTTACTTTCATGTATGTTGATTGTCTTTTTACCTACATTGAACTTCAGGCTTTCTAGTAACTGAGATGAAAGGTAGACCTTGAAATGATGAATCTCTTTATTACTAAATATTTTTGTTCATTTGTCTTTCTTCCTTATAGTCCATTGTGATTTTTGCATCCTGACTTTTCCTGTTAAGAAAATTTGGCAACAAAGCATTGGCAGTATTTATTTCGTAATCATTTTGCAATAGTTTGTCCTGATTCCTTGCTTCTGCTTTTCTCTTTAACCTTATTGTACAATCCTAGATTTTCTTTTTGTTCTTCAGCGTGTTATTTGGCATTATTTCTTCTTTAGAATTCTCAACAATCAATCCTAATGAAAGTTGTGACCTTCCTTGCTCAAGAAAGCTGGATCAGGAAATCATGATGATGCTGGACATAATAGTGAATCTTGATCTTCCCCCATCTTTAGGTCATTTGTATTAAACAAGCATACCGTATAGGGCTCCATGTATATAGGAGCCTAGTTGTCTAAGGCTGACAACTAGATGGAAGCAAAGTATTGTATATATAAACTGTTGGTTGCCATTTCTGATCATTTGGATTTTGCAGTGAAGATTTCATATACAGTATGTGCTATCAAACTATCTCAGAAAGAGCAAATTGAATCAAGAGATCATTTAGTTCTTGGATCCACATACAAATAGTACTCTATTCACTGTAATTATTAATTGTAGTGTTTTTCTTGTTGTATTTGAATAAATTGTAGCTTAATTATTTCTAAGGATATTTCATCTTGAGGTTGTTGGGGTTTTTTGGAGAGCCTTCCTCCCTCATGGACACTGCTCTATTAGGCTACCATTACATAAATAAGTAACATTGACTTGGATCCAAACGTAGATTAGAAATTTGAAATGTTTCTTACTTCATATTAAAAAGTATATGTCTTTTTCCATGCTGTTATTTAAACACAAACATCATTTCTAATAGTGAGTAGTTGTCTTCATCACACTACTATAATAATGAAAAAGAATCATTTGTTCATTCAAGAGCATTTTTAACCTCATTTTTAATAAATGAAGTTAATATGACAAATATTAAACTTTAATTAGGATATAAAAATTACTTTTCTAATCCTCATCATTACTTTGGTTCTTTTTGAAATGATATAGCAAGATTTAAAAAAAAAACTATGGTAGAAAAATAAATATTTACCCTTACAATGTACCACCATTTTTCTTTACATGCATATCAACTCAAACATTATCTAATTATTGATCAATGCTGAGGTCAATTAGATAATTTAATAAACTTTAATGCCAAATACTTGAATAGTGGGAGAGAGAAAAATGTCATTTCTGGCCTTCAGCTATGATCTTTAAAGAAAATTGAATTAGCAAGAAACAATTTATTTGAATAAGAAGATATAATAACAAATACTACCTCCACTGAATTATGCATTCAACTTCTACATGTATCATTTGTAATATTAATGAAATATAATTAACTCTGAATTCATTTCATTAATTTGCAAATTAATATGTTGTTTCAAAGAAAACATTTGTTACAGACAATCCTTGACTTATGGCTACAGTTGGGACAGAAATTTCAGTTGTACATTTTGACTGTCGAATGCCAAGGCACCCATGTGACCAGACCTGATTTTACAACCATTAAGAAAATCACATAATCATAAATGTGAAGCCATTGTCACAAAAACCGGAAAAGAACATTGCAAATTGTGGTCATGTGACAGTAGGATGTTGTAACAGTACTGAACTATATATAAGTCAGGTGTCATGTGCCTGAAATACGGCCATGTGACTTGAGAAGGAGAAGTGGCACATTTTACAGTGGTTGGAAATGCTTTATGGGCCATAAAGCACTCTTTCAGGAGCCATTGTAATTACAAATAATTATTAAATTAGAAAATAGCCTTTGCACATGCTTATGATTATGTATAATATTTTATGCATTGGTTCAAGAAAGGCACATTATTTTATTACCGTATTTTCACCCATATAACCCGCGGGTTATATGCGGTTTTTACATGCACAGCGCCCCCCTGCGGGTTATATGCGTGGGCGGGGTATACAGAAAATATTTTACACGATCGGAGGCTTACACGATCGGAGGCTTGCTTCTTTCTCCGTTTCTTCCCCCACCCCGATCTCAGCTGTTTCCTTCTCCTCCGTTCCTTTCCTCTTCCCCAGCGTGCGCAGGGTTCTTTCTCCGTTTCTTCCCCCACCCCGATCTCAGCTGTTTCCTTCTCCTTCGTTCCTTTCCTCTTCCCCAGCGTGCGCAGGCTTCTTTCTCCGTTTCTTCCCCCACCCCGATCTCAGCTGTTTCCTTCTCCTTCGTTCCTTTCCTCTTCCCCAGCGTGCGCAGGCTTCTTTCTTTCTCCGTTTCTTCCCCCCCCATCTCAGCTGTTTCCCTTCTCTTTTACTCGCCGCGGGTTATATGCGTGTGCGGGTTATCTGCGTGTGCGGGTTATCTGCGTGTGCGGGTTATCTGCGTGGGCGGGGTATACGGGAAACATTTTACACGATCCAGAAAACCCGCGGGTTATATGCGTGTGCGGGTTATCTGCGTGGGCGGGTTATATGGGTGAAAATACGGTAATCTTGTAAAAGAGTAAAAACATCAATTAGAAAAAAAATGGAAAAAAGTTCAATTAGAGGTTTTGTAGATAAATGATATTGCCGTGTGTGTGTGTCCATCTGTATATAAGTTGCAGAAAATGACCAATAACTTATTGTCGTAATTGTTCTTGAGTAAGTAAATGTGTGAAAGTGCAGTGGTAAAAATATTATTTCATATCACAAATTTTGCCACTGCTTGTTGATTCTTTATCTGATGTGTACTGCTTGAAGAGGAAATGTCTGTAAGGACAGCTCTACCGCATCTGTCAAAGACACTGGTACTCCATTGCCTTTGTTTTTTTGTTCTGCTTCATTTGATTTGCAAATAAAGTAGATTCTAACACTGACCATATCTGATTTTGGAAAAGGGAAGAAAACATGGAAAACTCAGGTCTATCTATATTTGTCCTGTACTAGAGTTTTTTCACTTTTACATTGACCAAACTCTAGCTATGTCACAAATTATTAATTATTTATTATTAATATATTAATCATGTTCCAGTGGTCTGATATGAGAGCAACTGAGATATTTGATGAGAAAAATAACCGTTGAATGCAATTTTTAACCCTAACCCTAACCCTTAATAAAGTTATATAAATAGGTGGTGGGCATATACCTTATTACTTTGTAGAATTTTAAAAGATTATGCCATAATATAAAGACATAACATGAATAAAATACTGTCATGTGTAAGAATTAATATCATTCTGTAGGAAAGGCAGTAATTTTGATATGTTCACTGTGTTGCTTTATTGAAGTTTATCTTATTACTATTCTAGATGCTGAAGAATATCAACCACCAATATGGAAATCATACTGTGAGTATTCAGAATTTAGAAAATGGGAATGGGAAGAGGGAAGAAAGTTAATTTGGAAATGTAGATATCAATATATGTAATTTGGAGTTATAACCTAGAAAAAAACCATAAAAAAAGAAATAAACAAGGATTTAAATATTTAAAATCAAATGTTTTAAAAATTTGAATCAGAGAAAGATTATAAATTGATCTAAAAAATGTTTTTGAGAGATGTATGACTGGATTATTTTAAACCTGTAATATATGTAAAAGATTTCCTGCTATAGAACTTTAGCTGTCTGTAATCAAATTCAGAGCTGCAACCCTATAGAGAATTCTCAGAGTTGCAACCTCAACAATCTGAAGGCTACTGAGGAAGTTATTTACCTGCTTCTAATAGATATTTTACAGAGGTAAATGCTTTTTTTCTCAACTTTGATTCCAGGTTTCAGACCATTTATTCATGACAGATACTATTGATTTGAATGCAGCTTTTGCTTCCTGGAAACTGCCTTGTAGATTTCCAAGGAAATATTGAATAAAATGTCAGTTATTCCTTTTCCTACAGAAGGACAGCCTACATTTAAAGTGAATGCATTTAAAGAATAGAATTTGAAGAACAGATAGATAGGATTTTCAGATTATAACCACAGTTTGTGTCTATTACTATGGACTGCTGGATTTGATCGTTTTGTTGTTATCAACATCTCTTTCAGAGCTTGTCTAGGCAATAAATCTCTCTCTCTCTAGAAATCAAGGAGAATTCAAGAGCTGCCAGAGGAATAGTCATAATAGGCAAGACTTGAATATATAATAAGTTGTTATTTCAGATGTAAGATGTCTTAATCACAAAGAAGATAAGCTACAGCCCTCTTTTATAGAATAAAATAGAACTGTTATCTTTCTCCAGCCTAATGTGGTATTAGTTTCTGGTTGGTTGTTGTACACAATGTTTAGATAGTAATTTCTAAGGGGAAGTGTATTAGAAAGAAACACTGAATCCATTATAATGGATGCAAGAGAAATACATGTTGGTAGAATAAAATCAACTTATTGTTTGACTTTTCTAATATTCTAATAGAACCTTGTTGAACATCTAAGATATTCAGCAAAGACACTCATCCCTATGCAAATATGAATTTATCTTCCAGCAACAGCAATAGGAAATCATGAAGAAAAAAAGGCTTATTTTTAACTAACCAAATGATTACAGCTAGGTTCTAAAAAGCTTTTCTAATTTACTGTACAATGCAGTTGCACAATGCAGGGCTTTTTTTGTTTGTTTGTTTGTTTGTTTGTCCATTTGTTTGTTTGTTGGCTGACCCAGGTAATTTTGTAATGTATTTAATTTGCTTGAATTATTACTGGCCAGCTCTTTACTGACATAAGATCATTAGAGTACAAATGGAAAGTAATTCTGGGGAGAGAGGGGAAGGAAGCTAAAAGTTAAGTCAAGGATGGAGCTGACATAGAAATTCTGCCTAGTTCATCTCATGGACAATGTTTTTTTTTAAATAAAATATATTATTACAAACTTAACTTGCTAATTATTTTTTATTTACTTTTATATTTTTCCGTCTCTGAGACAATCTTGATTCCCGGCAACCTATAGGGACAATTCCATGCGGTTTTCCAGACATCATTTGCCAAAGCGATTTGCCACTACTTTCTTCAAGTCACCCAATTGGATTCCACACCTGAAGTGGTCGTCCATTTGTCTGACTTGTAAATGCAAAAATTAGAATCTTCTGCATTTCTTTGCTGCCCCTTTACAGGTCATTTGGATTTCTGCAGCCCAGTTTTATTAGTACTATTTTACACATACATTTGAATGTTAGTATAGAATCTCCTTTTTCAGCCATTCTCACTTCATTTCAATTTAGTTCAAAGTATTTGTCTTAAATATGTGAAAATAAATGCTAGTATTAATTGCAAACTTCTAACTATGATTGCACTTTTATGTTCAACAGTATATCAGTTGCAACAGGAAGCACCTCGTCCCAAGAGGATCATTTGTCCTCATGAGGTCAGTTTAGTTTTTTGCACATACTATTTTATTAGCAATATATTCATAATACTGATCATCATCTTTCATTGAGTATTGTAGATATATTTTATCATCAAAGCTTTTTAAATCTTGATTTTTAATGTACAAAGTGGTTAGATCAATATGCTATATATTAGACCAGCGGTTCTCAACCTGTGGGTCGGGACCCCTTTGGGAGTCGAATGACCCTTTTACAGGGGTCGCCTAAGACCATTGGAAAACACATATTTTCGATGGTCTTAGGAACCAAGACACCGCTCATCTATGGTTGGGGGTCACCACAACAAGAGGAACTGTATTAAAGTGTCATGGCATTGGGAAGGTTTAGAACCACTGTATTAGACTGTAGGTAAAAGCATGTAGTCATTTATATAATTACAGTGACTTCGGTATATGCAGTTTTTAATTGGTATTAGTTTTTGAAACAAATATGTCATCTGGCAAGATTTGTTTTGATAAATGCCCAAGAATACTTTGAATAAAATGAATTGTATACAGTTGATCTTTCTATATTACTGAAATGTGAAAAATTCAGTTAAAAAAACTGATAATTTATTTTCTGATTCCATATTCATTTTTTAACAAATAAAAGATGTTTCTTAGCTCATATTCATGTTCATGTTCACAGTAGTTACATCTATTTGCAAAATATTTTGAATGGAATCTATAATTACCTATTGTTTCCAAAAATATCATGAATATTTATTAACGGTCTATCTCAGCTTCATGAAAGCTTACTTTTCTACTAGGGGTTTTATGGTTGTTAAATATCTAATTAATGAGATGTTTTCTTTGCTTGTCACATTCCAGGGGATATTTGCAAGACCTTTGTGTAGAACATTAAAATAGTTCCAAGTGCAGATCATCAATCTGGTGTAACAATTTGTCAGTGTGTCTGATGAAATATGGATTTCAACAGGCAGATTAAATTTTATTTCCTTATGGATCTGCTCAGGGCTTAGCAATCTTTTCTGATGCTTTAGTAGACTATAACAAAGAATTTAAACATTTCTTCTCAAATAGAATTGTTCCTGCCAATAATCAGCAATTGGCTGGAAAGAGTTCTATTTCAAAAATCAGGCAGGAGATTTTTCGAACAGCAGCTCCATTTATGCAAAATTGGCCAAAGCTTGTAAATTAATTTTCTTTTATTCTTTGTGAGGCATCATTACATATCTACAACAGAATATTCCAGATAAAAGGGAATCAAACCATATTGGCTTCATCTGAGAAAATTCTGGTTATATGAATTTCCTCAAGTTATCTTTTTAGGAAAATATTCCACGTGTTTTAGATTTTGTCAATAAAAGCTTGACTATAATTAGTAAGAATAAGAAAAATTATAGAATAGGCTCTCAGGACCTGTCACTAGCCCAATAATTGTGGGCATTTTTATTAATATCTGGATTTTGTACCAACACAAATTTATCAAAATACCACTAAGTACCATAATGCAGAGCCAAATTAATATGTGGATTTTTATAGCATTAATAAACTGTAAATCAGAATAATTCCATTAACCCATTTGAGAGAGCCTCCATGTAATACTCACTGCCTAAGTAATGAAATAGGAATGAATACAATACTGATTATTAAGTAATTTTCCAGATAGTTAAGTACCTAGTACTTCATGGAATATTACTTTTCTATTGTGGATTTTATGGTTGTTAAATGCCATTTTAAGGAACTAAATGATATTATATTTCTAATTTGATTGCCTAGTGTAAATAAAAATATTTTATCAAGTAAATTAAAAGGAAATTTTTTATCCAGTAAAGCAAAAAGGAAGTAAAGCAAAAGGAAAGGCCACATTTGGAATACTGCATCAATTTTGGTTGCCACGATATTAAAAAGATGTGGAGACTCTAGAAAGCGTGCAGAGAAGAACCAAATGATTTGGAGACTGGAGGCTAAAACATATGAAGAACATCTGCAGGAACTAGATATGTCTAGTTTAATGAAAAGAAGGACTAGGGAAGACATGATAACAGTGTTCAGGAGCTTCCACAAAGAAGAGGGAGTCAAGCTATTCTCCAAAGAACCTGAGGGCAGGACAAGAAGCAATGGGTGGAAACTAATCAAGGAGAGAAGCAACGTAGAACTAAGGAGAAATTTCCTGATAGAACAATTAATCAGTGGAACAACTTGCCTCCAAAAGTTGTGAATACTTCAACTCTGAGCCAAGGTGGCGCAGTGGGTAGAGTGCAGTACTGCAGGCCACTTCAGCTGACTGCTAGTTCAGCAGTTCAGCGGTTCAAATCTCACCGGCTCAGGGTTGACTCAGCCTTCCATCCTTCCGAGGTGGGTAAAATGAGGACCCAGATTGTGGGGGCGATATGCTGACTCTGTAAACCGCTTAGAGAGGGCTGAAAGCCCTATGAAGCGGTATATAAGTCTAACTGCTATCGCTATTGCTATTGGAAGTTTTTAATAAGAGATTAGATAACCATTTGTCTGAGTGGTGTAGGATTGCCTGCCTAAGCAGAGAGTTGGATTAGAAGATCACCAAGGTCCTTCCAACTCTGTTATTCTGTTCTAAATAATATTTTAATTGTTGGTAAATTATTGTGGTAATTTCCAGTGTATTGGAACTCAGCATGCATGCAGTAAATTCCTATATCAGAAACAGCTACACATTGCTCATTCAACTAGCAAAAGTATATTTCAAGGCTCATTTATTAAACATCAATAAACATAAAAATTGCTAACAGCCAAAATAGGGCAAAAGCGGGGGGGGGGGAGATACAAAGAGATACATGAAGAACAAACAATAGTTTATATTATCTTCATTTCAATATGCTGCAGACATCAATATATCACCGATGTGATTTTTTTTTTTTTTTAGTGATTTTATTAATATTTATAGGCCGCCCTTTTCCCTGAGGGGACTCAGGGCGGCTTACATAAAATAGGGAAGGGAGGGTACAAGACAATAAACGCAAAACAATACATAAGAGTAAAATAGTACACAACATTCATTCATCATTCGGGTGGGGACAGATCATAATCTTTATCCCCAGGCCTGACGGGCTAGCCAGGTCTTAAGGGCTGTGCGGAAGGTCTGGACGGTGGTGAGGGTACGAATCTCCACGGGGAGATCATTCCAAAGGGTCGGAGTTACTACTGAAAAGGCTCTCCTCCGTGTGGTTGCCAGTCGACACTGACTGGCAGATGGAACTCGGAGGAGGCCTAATCTATGCGATCTAATTGGTCGCAAGGAGGTAATTGGCAGGAGGCGGTCTCTCAAGTACGCAGATCCACTACCATGAAGAGCTTTATGAGTGACAAGTAGCACCTTGAAGCACACCCGGAGATCAACAGGTAGCCAGCGCAGCTCGCGGAGGATAGGTGTTATGTGGGTGAACCGAGGTGCACCCACAATCACTCGCGCGGCCGCATTCTGGACTAGCTGAAGTCGCCGGATGCTCTTCAAGGGCAGCCCCATGTAGAGCACATTGCAGTATTCCAGCCTAGAGGTCACAAGGGCCCGAGTGACTGTTGTGAGGGCCTCCCGGTTCAGGTAGGGTCGCAACTGGCGTACCAGGCGAATCTGGGCAAATGCCCCCCTGGTCACAGCCGTCAGATGGTGGTCGAAAGTCAGCTGTGGATCCAGGAGGACTCCCAAGTTGCGAACCCTCTCTGAGGGGTATAAAATTTGACCCCCCAGCCTGAGCGATGGAACACTGATCGAATTATTGGGAGGGAAACACAACAGCCACTCGGTCTTCTCCGGGTTGAGTACAAGTTTGTTAGCCCTCATCCAGTCCCTGACGGCCTCAAGACCCCGGTTCATCACGTCCACCGCTTCATTGAGTTGGCACGGGGCGGACAGATACAACTGAGTATCATCCGCGTATTGATGGTATCTTATCCCGTGCCTCCGAATGATCTCACCCAGCGGTTTCATGTAGATGTTAAATAGTAGGGGGGATAAGACCGAACCCTGCGGCACCCCATATGTTAGGGGCCTAGGGGTCGATCTCTGCCTCCCCACTAACACCGACTGCGACCTGTCCGAGAGGTAGGAGGAGAACCACTGCAAAACAGTGCCTCCCACCCCCACCTCCCGCAGTCATCGCAGAAGGATACCATGGTCGATGGTATCGAAAGCCGCCGAGAGGTCAAGGAGAACCAGGATGGAGGCATGGCCTCCATCTCTGGCTCTCCAGAGATCATCGGTCAATGCGACCAAAGCGGTTTCTGTGCTGTAACCGGGTCTGAAGCCCGACTGGAAGGGGTCGAGATAACTGGCTTCCTCCAAGGACCGTTGAAGCTGGAAGGCTATACAATAGAACTATATTTATTTTGTAAGCACAGATAGTCCCAAATGGAATGGCCATTGGTTATTCCAACTTCAATCTTTAAATGTAAATACAACAGAATGGAGATGAAAATTAGGACACAAGGTGATCTACCTTTTATTCATAGCCATGAAAGAAATAATTTGGAAGATAGGGATGATGTAGCCAACCTTTAGGGAGATAGAAGATTCTGAGCTTAGTTGCTTTCTTGCAGTTGTTTTATTACCCACACTAGGTAACCTCATCAGTAACAGTGACTAGTACTGATCATATTGCCTAGTTTGGGTAAGGAAACCTAGAACAAAACAACCAAGCTCAGAGAGCAACAGGAGCCCTCATTGCAATATATTGCAAAATATTCTCTTTTATTGGAGACATAAGCCATTATTAATTTTAAGAATTCTGATAAGATTACATTTTACTAGGTGCTTTACTATTTTCCTATTGAGAACTTTTAAAAAAATCTCTAGGGCTGAAACTATATATATGAAAAGATAGATTTGTATTTATATAAGGTTATTATTGTGTAAAGGAGTTTAAGTTTAGAGAAAAATAGTACTTTTTGTTCAAGATGAAATTTATAGTAACAGATTAACAGTATTCCTTCATGTAAATAACAACGTCTGTGTTACATTTTCTGTTTTCCATAATTTGGTGTGAAATAGATTCAAGTTAATCATATATAAATTTTTCCCCTTTAACTTCTTCTGTTGGTCTAGCTACAGATTATAAAATACAAAGGAACCCTTATTGAAGGAGCAGTTCCTCTCTACTGTACACACAAACTGGCCAATTATCAGCCTTGAAATCCACCCACAAAAATTCCCAACTTAAGGAGAAGTGTAGGCTGAGGCAGAGTAATAGGTTCAAGGTCACCCAACTGTCATGATTTCAGAGTCTATCAACCTGAACCTGGCACATGGAGTGAATCATAGTCCAGCCAAGAGCGTCACAATACATACAATTAATTTATTAAGCAGATTGCATATCTTACATGATATTTTGAGTCTGACTAGCATCATTCACCACACTCATTAATAGTATGTTTGTTTGCTATCAGATGGACAGAACCAAGTGGACAAAACCAATGTAGTTATTCATTAATATATAGTAAACAAATGATACTTCAATGGGTTGAGGAAACCTAGACATTTAGTTGTAGATTCCATGCTATGGGGCATCACACTGAGTCATCTTTCATTTTCCAAGATAAGAGAACAGAGTGAAAGATTTCTGTTGAAAATTTTGTCAAAGAACATTGCTGTCAAGGAGGTATCCATACCCATGTTGCCCTTGTTCAATGAGACCAAATCAAGGTCTGAGTGAAAATGTTCCTCTTCTCATGCAATATACACACTCTTTCTGTGAATCCCAAACTTTGAAAGTAGAAAATCCAGATGCATATGCAAAGGTTTTCTATATTTGACAATGACTTTCTTAATATGACAGCAATAGGCATTGCATTACTAAGAACAATTGAAATGGTTCTGATCTCTTTTATATTTTACCTTGGTAACACATTAGTTCAAAGAGTTTTAAATAAATACAGAAAATTTACAGCTAACATGTATTTCCTCATAACTTGGATAAATTCCTTGGATTTTGCCAATTTATCTGCAAATTATTATTTACATATAATGAAGATATCATACCAAAGAAAAATGAGAAATAAGAATGGTCAACCATAAAATAGCAGTTTGTATGGAATAGTGTATATCATTCTAATCTTTTTTGTGCTTTTATCATAAGATTTTATATAGAAATGTCCAATTTAATTGGAAAAAATAATGTAGATAAGGCAAATATCGGTGTCTGTTAATCATATCCAAAAGACAGCATTTGAAATTTATTAATCTATCCATCCATCCATCCATTTCATCACTCAATTTGTTGACTGGAAACGGGAATTCATTAATTATATAGTATAGAGATAGCTAAATACTCTATTTTAGATAAAAGTTGACATATTGATTTTATGTCTTCAGGGGAGATTGGCTCAGTAAATCTTTAGAGTTGGACTTGTTATATCACTTCTCAGATGTTGTAATTTCTGCAACTATTGCAGCTGTTAGTTTCTAGAACAGACAGCTTTGCGAATTAATCAGTTACACCCCTTATTCTACTAGATGCGTTTTCCTATAATAACACCCTAACCCACCTATTACCAAAAAAATACATTGTAAAGCAACTAGTACACAAAAGATGGATTCATCTGCTTTTATTCTACTGAAAAGGGATGTTTTACAGGTCATTGTAAAGACATCTTCAATGTTTATATTTGGGATTTTGAATGTCTTCATAATACACTTTTCATATTTTCCCATCATTAATACATTAGAGATTAAGCAATGTGGGTAGGTGGATGCACAAAGATAATTATAGAGGAAGCAAAATTGCTTTATAGCTGTAAATTGATTTTCAGATACTGGCAGTGTGTAAAGATGACTCTACCATTGCCAGTTACAAAATCCTAAAATACTTTTTAGTAAAACATACATTTACACTTCCAGTAAAAATATCCATTTTCAAATTTCTATTTAAGTGTGCTTTGATTTGCTTTGGGTATTAGTTAATTTTGGAAAATATTTTTTCCAAAATATTGGAGATTAAAAAGTATATTTTAAAAATTGCCTATGTTTTTTTTTCATTAACTGATCATTAGATGGGAAAAAAATCTCACAGCACTTTTAGATTAAGGTTATTTTCTATATTGCGTCTCAATTTTTCACAACATTTCTATTTTGAACTAACACAAATTTTAAATCACATTTATATCTTGATCATTATTTTAGTTCTAGCAACTTCATGCCCGAATTTGATGCTTTTAATATTTAATAATAATATTAATATTATTATAATAATAATCACTACCGCCTTCTGTGTGCATTATGAAAACTCTTTTGATTTTGTCAACTAGAGATGATTATGGAAAGAGAATTAAAAGCATTATATTCATAAATGGGCACATTTAATTTTCTTCCATTTCTTTTTAAAATTATGATACATACTATACCATTCTGAATGGAATAGTATGTATCATAATGTATACAAACTATGGAATGGATGTCATTAATAATTATTCCACATGTAGTCATAATTTATCTTTAAATCCTGAAAATCAATTAGCATTAAAGGAAAATTTCAAATATTTATACAAAAAGAATACTTGTAAAATATTTATTAAAACTAATAGGCCTCTTAGTAGCAAAAGTCTTTTCATGCCTTTTGACCTTTAAATTTTGAAATATATTACATTATCTAACTTATCAATGTTTTATGTTGTTTCATTTAATAATAGTTACCATATTTTTCAGAGTATAAGGCACACCTTTTTCCCTCAAAAAAGAGGCTGAAAATCTGGATGTGTCTTATACACTGAATAAAAGCATTTTTGCCTCCCGAAACCCCGCTCCTTCACCAAAATGGCAGAACAGAGTCTTTAGAGTGCTCCTGGGGGCTGGGGGGGGAATTGAAATCAATTTCTCCCCCCCAGCACCCAAGAGCACTCTATAAGCCTGCAAAAGGCTATACCTGCCCTTTTTTTGACAAAAAACGGGCCTATTTTTTTTAAAAAAACAGGCTGTTTTTTGCTCATTTCTTCCCCCCCCCCTTGCCAGGAGCACTCTACAAGCATTCTAAAGACTGTTCATGCCCTTTTTAAAAAATTTTACTTGGTTTTCTTACGTTTTTGTTACACCATTTCCCTGCTTCCCAGAAACTTTCACATAGCAGCTGTTCTAAGCAATTTGAACAATGAAAACTCAGATGTAGACAAAAGTATATCAAAGTAATTCCTCAAAGTAATACTTGAAAAGTATTTTTTCAAGGAAAGAAGCGACTTCTGAACTAGGAAAAATTTCCTAACAGTGAGAACAATTACCGTATTTTCACCCATATAACCCGCGGGTTATATGCGTTTTTACATACACAGCACGCCCCCGCGGGGTATAAAAGTGGGTGGGGTATACGAATATTTTTTTACACAGATTGACTGCCGTCCAACCCCTCCCCAGCTGGCACAGGCTTTCTCCTCCGTTCCTTCCCCCGATCTCAGCAGTTTCCCTTCTCCCTTAATCGTCGCGGGTTATATAAGTGGGCGGGGTATACGGAAAACATTTTACACGATCTTGCAAACCTGAGGGTTATTCGCGTGGGCGGGTTATTTACGTGGGCGGGTTATATGGGTGAAAATACGGTAACCAGTGGAACACTTGCCTTCATAAGTTGTGGTGCTCCATCACTGGAACCTTTTAATAAAAGATTGGGTTGGATACCACTTCTCTGGAATAGTATAGGTTCTTCTACTTGAGCAGGGGATCGGACTAGAAGACTTCCAACTCTGTTATTCTGTTAATACTGAAGAAATAAAAGTTGTATTGCATGAAGTGCTACAAAGTTTACCATCTTTCTATGAGATACTTCATACAGCACAAAGGTGAGTTCCTCCCGATTCGGCTGAACTGATAGTGGAATTTAGGCCTGGGTCATAGAACCGGCAGCGAACCAGGACTGTCATGCCCCCGAACTGGTTCTCTTGTCGCTGCTGGACCACCGCCATTTTGGATTTTAGTGACTGCACATGCGCAGTTCAGTGTAAATTGTTCTGCGCATGTGAGAAGAACAATTACATTGAATAGTACACATGCATCAGAGCAACTCACCCCTGATACGGCAGAAACTTGCAGACTGGATAATTAACAAGTACTATAAAACAGAGTTTTTACAAATGATAAAATACATTGAGATGTGAATTCCTCCACATTTCTCCACATTTCCTAGAAGATATTGCTGTTATAAAGAGCTTTTTCTTTGTCTTCAGAGAATAAGTATGGTAGAAAATTGTGTGAAACATAATTTAGACCAGTAATTTGGTCATTAAGTAAAGTGGTTGCTAAGCTAAATTGTGACTATGCTAAAATTGTGGCAATGCTTATGATCTTATTTCAGCATCCCTTTGCTTTAAAAACCTATGAAGGTGGTAAAGGCAAGATTGATGAAAAAGTACAGCCATTGTATGGAGTAGTCACTAATGATCAAGTCACAAAATATGATATAGACTATTATTATAATACAAGCAAAATGTGTGGAACTTTTATATATAACATAAATGGGAAAAAATAAATTCCAAAACTCCAACAATATGAAGAAGGTATACTTTCAGCCATCCAAAGGAGGTGTAGCCTCAGCTTGTTTGCAAAATAAATCTGACTTCATTATTGTGTGGACTTCATTATTGTGTTACTAAAAGCATACTCCCTAACTTTGTTCCGTGCATTGATTTTACATTAGCAATTTTTGTGGCTAGGCATAATAACGCTATTGCATAATTATGGGAAAAAATTAAAAAATGGATAATCTTATTGGAATGGAAATGAAGTACATATATATTAATTCTTTTTGTATTTAGGTAAAGTCTCTGAAATAGCAGCTTCCAAAATAGGCAGCACAAGAAAAACAAGGGCAGGGAAAAAAGAGGGAGAGAAGGGAAGTTTCTTACAATGGGATCATTATATTTCCCACCTTATGTTTGTTTATACACTATCTTGAGACACCCAAGCTGTCAATTATTGGCTCATGAACACAATTTTGACTTCATTTTCAGATAAAGTCAAAAATATATAATTTCTTGTAAAAAGAGACTATTCAATTACACTAACAAAATATGAAGAAAAATACCCTGCACAAACTTGATTGATTAACCCAATTTTTTCCAATCTGCTACTATTCAGTCATTTTTGACCAATCTCAGCTTAAATCCGCTTAGCTGAAGCCCAGTTTTCTTGATAAAATTGTTCAATTCTTTGCCAAGGAAGAAAGGGGCAATATATATATGCCAGCTGACAATATGAGTGATGACAGGAATTATCTCTATACAGTATATGACTGGATAAATTAAGGACACCTGGAAACATTATTTCTTTCAATATTAAAATAAACCTAAGCAAATTAAGTACAAATTATATTTTTTAAGGATCTGCCCCCTACTGGACTAACATGTATTTGCTTACCAATGATAATTTAAATTGTACTGTGTGTGATAGTTATACATTCAGTGTGATATTTTTACTATAGGAACACTATCTCCTGAAAATGCATTTACTAGAAAAAATGTTTAGTAACAATCTGAAGTACATGAAGGTAAAAGTTATTTGCACTGAAATGAACTACGGTTATCCTTTTATAAATCTGATATTGACTTTTATATTTAAAATAAATGCACTCCTTGGAGTGTACATTTTAATTATTTCATTACAATGAAATGGAATTTCTTTAAAGAAGATTGTGGAAGCCAAAGTTCATAATAGAATGACATTTTGTAGTGCATCAAAAGACTTCATTAAGCAAAACCAGAGATGAATACATAAAAGGAAGTAAGTGTTTTAATACATTTCCAGAAATCCTATATTAGGAATATGTCAGCTACAGTACAATTTCATTAGGTTAACTGCAGAACTGATCCATCCATACAACCTTTAAATGTATGAGTACAATTTAGTGTCACAAAAGAGGAATGGTTTGCTACTGGTGTTTCTATCTACTTTTCTTTACAACACAGAATGTAAAAAAAACACCTTACATTTGGAGCTAATTTTTACCTGATTTTTTTTAATATCATTAGTTCAAATCTAACAATTTTGCTAATTTTTTTTAATTACATTTAGGTGGAGAACAGACCAAAATATTATGGAAGAGAGTATGTATTAAACTATTTGTTATTTCATGTGGCATATATTAAGAAATACTCAGCAAAACTTTGATTATTTTAATGGGTCATTTTTAATGCAAATATGAGAGTGCAAAACATTTCAAATTCCAAAGGTTTTGAATCTAAGGATGAGGAAGGTGTGTTAGATATGTTTTGCTGCCTCAAGTTATTTGTAAAAATAATCTTAAAAGGTGGTATATAAATTATCAATAAATAAATAAACCTGAACCATGCTGACCCAATGCTTTGAGTGTTCACAGCTTGAAACATCATCATTTTGAGTTTATTGAGAATTATTGAGGGCTACCTCCCTCGATATCAGAATAATAGTGACTTCTTTGTGAGATTGTTGCAGACTGTTTCAAATTCAAAACATCTATGAACTCAGATCAGAACATTTTAATGGAAATGTTTTAGATTCAGAATATTTTTTACACTTTTGAATTTGATTATGCCTTTCAGACAATTAACACTATCAAAAAATGATTTTTGCTTTCTTTTAACATGCATATTTTTTTTTAAAAGTTTAAATTTGAAAAGCTCCAAATTATTATATTAATTAGTGTTCAGTTTCAAATTGAAACTGAATTAATGAGCTGCATATATCTACATGTAATAATTGTTCTGCACATTATTTTGCCTAGATGAAAGACTCAAAGACCCAAACTTGCTTTAGTAATTAATATTGTTCTCTTTCTCCATCATATAATTAGCCGCGTGTACATCAAACTATAAACAAAGGATATATGAAAATCATAACATTACATACAGGTAGTCCTTTATATATAAACAAAGTCTATACACATTCACTGTGATGTCATAATAAAAATCATAAGATTACATACAGGTAGTTCTTGATTTATGATCATAATTGAACATGGAATCATAATTTTTTATGATCATTAAGCAGATATGATCCTATCTGATTTTGCAACCTTTTTTGTAATAGTCATTAACAAAATCAGTTTCTATCCAATGTGCATTTTTTTGCCAGGAATCAGAAGTAAATCTTGGAAACTGGCAAAAAACATCCAAAATCATGATCCATATATTCATAGGATGCTCTTAAAACAGATGTAAAGTATTCAAAATGCAATTATATGATCGCAGGGGGGTGCAGAACCTTTCAGGAATCAAACAAGATATAACACTAAATGTTTAAAGACCATGTTTTAAAAATAAATAACACAATGTGATTCCAATTTTAATGTCTTTCTATTTAAAAACTTTCAGCTTCACATATTAATAGTATTATACTTTTGGAGCTGAGGCTGTTAGAAATTCTGGGGTTTATTCTTCTATTTTCTCTCCCCACCCTCCAATATCAAATGCTTTTAATTTATTTATTCATTCATCCCCATAAGAATTATTAACTGCTTTTATGTTTCTAGATTTCATGGGATCATTTCTCGTGAGCAAGCTGATGAATTGCTTGGAGGAATAGAGGGAGCATATATTCTTAGAGAAAGTCAGCGGCAACCTGGGTGCTACACTCTGGCCCTTAGGTAAATTCTGTCACATTTATTCATAAATTTTAAGAAATGTTTGCTAGTATCATGAATATAAGGGATAATTCGTTAATGACATGTGAATAACTACATGCAAACTATATCTTAAAACATGATTTATAATATATTAAGGCTGATTTAATTCAAACAAAAAGGAAACCAAAATATTTAGATCGTATTACAACTATAGATGGACTACAACAGCCATCGTAAATGACTGGAGAATGACTGGAGAAGTTAAACTATTTCAGCCTTTGAAATTATTAGATATTGCAACTTGCTGACTTTTAACAAGCTGTATTTTAACAAGCTGTTTATAAAGCATTTAAAATATAATTTACAAAATGTACAATATTGTATAAATGTAGTCAATGCATTTGCAAATAAAAAAACCTGAGGAATATGAATCTACCTTACCTTAACAAAAATTAATGCAGACCTAATATTGCAATTTAAAAATATGAACAATGATCATTTAACATTATTTCTTATATTAACTTTTACCTCAAAAAGCAAAGTTTCCCTGACGGTTTAAAATACAGTTATGTTTCCATTGTTTTCGGCTATTTTTAAAGTTGAAATTAGTTGCAATTCTTACTTAACAGGGAAACTGTTAACAGCAATCAATAGTGTAATGTCAATATTAACTGTGTTTAATTCTGTCAGGAGATGGATGAGAAAATGTTTACTTTGAAAGAAAAGTAGAGATTGAATTATTCCAAACTTCATTGCAATGATTAATTCATGGAATTTTTTCCTCCGCACTGGCCCATCATTTTATGATATGCTTACTTTAATTGTATACAATATTTATTACGTAACTCTTTTCTCAGCTATTTTTATAAAGGGTATTTAAAATGTATATAATTATAAAAAATAAAATTGTGGTGCTCAAACACCTTTACTGTGTTTTGATGCAGATTTGGGAATCAGACCTTAAATTACCGTCTTTTCTATGATGGAAAGCACTTTGTAGGGGAGAAGAGGTTTGAATCAATCCATGATTTGGTAACAGATGGCTTAATAACACTATATATAGAGACCAAGGCTTCTGAATATATTTCCAAAATGACGACAAATCCTATTTATGAGCACATTGGATATGCTACTTTGCTTAGAGAAAAAGTATCCCGTAGACTGAGTAGATCAAAAACTGCATCAAGAAAGGCTAGTGTAACAACATGTGAAGAAAATGCACCAGTTGAAAAGGTAAGGTGGCCAATTTAAAGGAAATCAATTCATACATATATCTTTATTAAAATTATTCATGTCTTTCAGGGATAGAAGTTGTTGAAAAACATTCCGAGATAAAGTCAAATATGACATATTGGAAATGTTTCAGGAAAGTTAAGGAGTTTGTCTTTATCTTTACTAAATTAATGAGATTAATTATTGAACTCCATGTCATGCCTTTAGGCATTTCTCCTTGATTTCAGTGGAGATTATTACAAGTCCAGATAGGATCCAGAGATGAAATAAATGGGATCATTTGTTTTTTAAAACAGTGCCATTTATTCACCCAAATACTTACAAATTGAAAATATAAAAAGCTGTTTTTCTTGCTTAATATTGCCTCACAAAAGACTGAAAACAGCTCCAATTATTTAAACAGGTTTCCTATCTAGAGGTAATAAATCTGAGATCTTCTATATTCAGTGCTACCATACTACTCAACCATGGCTACACCCAAGATAAAACCCAATTAATAGTATTAATATAAAATAGATTACAGGTTTATTTATGATTTCCCATTGTTAGAATATATTTTGAGTATTTTATCACCAAATCTCAAGTTTGTGACTTTTTCTATAAAAATGAACATTTCTTTTGCCTTTGGTGAATGGATCTTTGTCTGGGACCTTGGCTTTTCTACTCTTTCCAGTTTTACTTTTCACACTTACAATTTTCGACAATAGTTACATGTGTTCAGTAATGATGGCTCTATTTCTCTATGAGTTTCATTATAAGACAATTCACACTATAAGTAAATGATAGATGAGTTTATAAAGGTTATTTGAGAATATTCTTTCTCCATAAATTGAAATATGTGTCAGATTCTGTTTCTAGCCTAAGCACTTTTGAAGGTGAAATACATTTGAATCACAATTGAGATGATTTTGCTGATCTGTCTTTGAAATGCAATGCATAGCTGCTCAAAAGATTTATGATACTTTCTGTGCTATAAAGACATTTTTTGAGATAGTACTCTGTCTTCAAGAAGGAGATCTCTTAAATTAACTATATTTGATTACAAACTAGTATAAATCAAGGAAAATTCAAACCTATGGAATAGAGAGGTTTTTGGGGAGGGTGGTATTTTAGGGGAATTGATACAGGCTGTTCTCGACTTACAACAGTTCACTTAATGACTGTTAAAAGTTACATCAGCACTGAAAAAAATGACTTATTATTTTCACACTTACGACCATTGCAGCATCTCCATGGTCATATGAATTACATTCAGTTAATATAGTTAAAAACTATATGAAAAACTAGCTGTGTGACTTAGGCCAGTCACTGTCTAAATTCACCTCACCACACAGGTATTCTGACCTAGGCTTCCCCAAACCATGAAGCAGACTCCTTGTCCTGACAAAAAACTCTTTTTATTAAGTTACTGTGAATTCCTCTCATGCACATCCAGCAAAAGCTTTCAAGGGTGAATATATATAGTCACAGACCTGGTTTGGAAAGTTGCCAGGCCAATATCTTCAAATTAGGCAAGGAACCTCTAATAGTCACAAACCAATTAAGCAAACTAATTGTCTCCTGCAAACTCCACTCTCCTTTTGTTCTTCTTTTATTCTCTATGGGAGTGGCCATTTATCGTCCACCTGTGGCCTTACTTCCAAGTTGGCCCCTGCTCCTTAGTTGTTCCTTCATCTGGCAACTCTGGGAAAAGGCTGCAGCTGTTCGTCTGCCTCACTGATGTCCAACACTGTAGGCAGCTGATAACTTTCAGGCAGCCACATCTCTGCCTCTGATGCAGAGCCCTCATCAGAGCCTTCTCCAGACTCCAGGACTGACTCATGTTCCTCCCCAATCTCCTCACTGTCCGAATCTTCTGCCAGCTCCACTGACCGCTAGCAGGCCACAACAATAGGGTTGTAATTTTGGAGAAAAGTAATAGTAAGAATAGCTATTATATAAGTTTGCTACTTTGAATTATTTATAAGAATAACAAGTGTGAAATTTAAAAATCTAAAAAATAGATATAATAAATGGAATTAAAATAATGGAATCTTAGAAACATTAAAATGATCTGGAATTATTCATACTAACATACTTGCATTGAAAAACTGCAATAGATAATCATGTATGACTTAATCTTCTACATAGCTCTTCCATTGCATTCAGTGGCATTTATTTCATTTATGGATGCAGGATTGCATACTGTCTGATTATGGTTAAATCTAAATCTGTGGGGAAAAGCTAATTTCCCAATTCTTTTTCCTTGATCTGCATCAGCCAAATAGATCTTTTACATGACTTTTTTCAGTACCAAACAGAGAAGTCAGACTTCTGAAACATCTCAACTACATTTGTATAAACTATAAATGCCAGTTCAATATCTTGACATTACATTTGAGTTACTGATTATTGGAAGAGAGGTACTAATTTAAAAAGTTTGCAAAAATCAATTTTAACTAGAATAAACATTTATTTCAATCTGACATTATATAGTTTCTTGGCTACTAATTTTCCCACAGATTTTGATTTAGAACAGAAAAGCTGTTCTAATTTTATTCAACAAGTAAAATATTCTTATTTCTTATTCAACAAGTAAAACATTTATACTCATAAACTGATGAACTGAACTCAAGAAGTAAGAACTGATAATTATTATTTAATTGCAAGCTACTATACTTCAATAAATAAGATTTGTTTAACATAATATTTTCAAGATTTCTGATATGAAATCTAGTTTGTCTGTGGAAATGAAATACGTTTTATTATACAATTGAGACATTGCTTTAATTAGAAAACATTACTGTTCTCATTTTAGTAGATTGTATTAATTATCAAATTAAAGAAACATTTTTACATTTGGTTCAGGACAATACTAAGCTTACTTTGTTGTCTTCTATCATCCCCTGCTTAGGATAACCTCCTATGAAGTATTATAGTTGCATATTTTCATTTCTTCTGAATTGCCAAAATTAAGTTTTTGTTCATATATTAAATTTTAGAATTTTTAAAATAGAAGGATCATTCAGTGAAGAGGGAACGGCACTTTCAGAGGTGGGTTCCTACCGGTTTGGCCAAGTAAGTAGTGACTCAGTCTGCCACGCCCCTGAACCAGTTATGTTGGTGGCACCGTAAGCGCCACCATCTTGTTTTTTAAAGTACTGTGCAAGCATGCATAGCGCGCATGTGAAGTGTGTCCCTGAGCAAACCAGCAGTAGCAGCAGCCGGAAACCACCTCTGGGACTTTGTACAGCTTTCATTTCAGTTGTATATTGAGGCTTGCTGTTCAGATAAATATATTGCGCGCTTTTGTGTTTGCTAATGAAAAAGTTTATGTTTTTAAAACTAAATTTGGGTGTCATAAATTACCCTGCAAGTTGCAAGAAAGCAGATATTTTTCTGTCTGCTGCTGCAGTGTAATGGTGTGACATCCTTGATGAATCAGCAAATGTGCATTAAGCTTCAGTGATGTGTCCATGCAAGGTGTTGAAAGGTGTTAAGATGTCCTGCAGGGCTTTAATGTTGTAATTTTTAAATATAAATCTATTGGCAGAATTAAAAATACATAACTTTGGCCTAAAGTCTTAAGACAGGAATAGTTTTCATAATGTAATAGCATAAATAGCACAAACTTCCCAGATTTACAACAAAACTAATGGAATTCCTAAATTAGATATGTTGCAAGGAAATGAGCAGAATCTTCTAGACCTTACAAATGGTCACAGCAGAAACTTTTGTGGATCTAATTTGAATTCTAACTCATTTTAAATAATTTGTTTTTATCCTTCATTTTAGTAGATCTAATTCTATATTGGTTTTCAGGTTTAAAAGCTGTGACAAAATTTTTGCTATTTGGTATATAATAAAACAAAATAAATCTTATTTTAAATTTTTGGTATATGTTATAACAAGGGTGGCTTGTTAGAGAAATTAAATTGATGGCTGCTTTAATATGCTGGGTGTTAATCAAATTTGAATTGCAACAAAAAGTTATTTTGGAAAAAGGAATTTTAGCTCACCTAGTTAAACATTATGTGTGGCACTAGAAAGCATGCTTAAATAACTCCTTGGTGCCAAATATTCCTTAATATGATGTAATATTAAACTAAATTCTATTCATCATGTCAACTAATTTTTTCTTAATCTCTTGAAATATGTGTTTGTATTCTAAGGACAATAGTTGGTCAAGTGGAAGGCCAAGAGAGTCATTTTCTTTTTTAATGCTAGTTGATACCAGCACTAAAACGTGAAATTGATCTCTCAAAACTAAAGGATCAATCTTGCTGGAAAAAAAATAGGCACCTGACTATAATTAAATAGTATGCCATGCTTTTGTCTCTGTTTCAATGATCCTGTCTCTAGCCTTAGTGATAACTTTGGCACACATTTAGGAACATGGAAAATTAATCATAGGAACTGTTTGGTACTGTTTCTAGCAGTTTGTAATTAGGGAATTGGCTCAACTGTGCATCATAAAGTACATGGGTCGTAACCTTTGCCTCAAATGACTTTGATGCTGCTGCCTTTGCCTTTGGCATAAAGAAATTTAATAGTCTTGCTAAACTCCTCAGTGCTAATTGTTTCATGTAATCTATATGGGTTTTCCAAGAGCAGTATCATGTGGGACAATCCCTGGATACTTGAAACGCTTAACTTTTTCAATTTTCATAGCCAGGGCTATGTGATCAAAGTAGCAGAATATGTTATTTTTTAAATTGTCATCTTTGTTCTGCTTTCCCAAGGTTTTAAATATTAATATTTACAATTTTTCATACTTAAGTTGCTCATCTTTTGTTCGTTTGTTCAATTTTTATGGACACCCATCTCAGTTAATGACTCTGGGTGGCTTCATTTTTATTTATTTATGTATTTTTTTAAAAAAAATGAAATATATTTTCAATAATAATATTTGTATTTGTATTTTTTTAATGTTTTCTAAATTTTCCCAGGAATCCTAATTAGCATTAAAAATCAGCATTAGTATTATTACGTATGTATTATTCAAACTTGTATATCTTTATTAATTCAAATAGTTTGTATCTAAAGGTTCAAAATTAATATGTTTTCTTTATACTTTATGGGTATAGTCATTAATTAAAGATTTTGAAAAAGTTAAGCTACGTGTTTCAGTCACTAGGTGGCAGTTTTATTTAGGACTTTTCATGCATTTTGCTTTATTCTAGCTTTAAAAAGATGGTCATTAGGCTAAATCAAAACTTTTACCCTGGAGATTCATCAGATATAAAACAATAATTTGGAATAATTCAGCATCAATTACTTCATGGGGTAGGATATACATGTTACATTCTTGGTCTGTTTAATGGAATTGCAAATTTCTTTTGCATATCTATTTGTTTATTCATTTGTGTGATTAAAGAACTCCCAATATATTCACCGGGTTCTAACTGACATGCAAAGTGACCTAAGAAACATTATGTTAAATGTTTTCCAAACAGATGTCATTAGTAATGTTGACCTATTAAGTACTGTTAATAAGCATTAACAGGGAAAAATATAAACACAATCCATCTTGATGGTGTTTCTCTGTATATTTATAGTTCTAAAGTTAATGTGTTTGCCCATCCTCGGGTATGCAATTCCATCTTATTCGGGTATGCTTATTCTGAGCAGAATTCACTTCTGTAAGACTTAATTTTTAGAAGTGTTCATCAGATAGTACATTTTCATCACAACATTGAAACTTTATGTATTGCTGAGTTAGCTTCTATTAGCTGGATTAAAATTTTGAGAGGATCTTGGTTAACAGGGTGACTTCCTGATCTAATTGAATAAAATATTCTAAAAGTAAATACCAAGATTGTTATTGCAGTAGTCTTTTTTGGTAAATAATATCATAAAAACCACATCTTTAATGCAGTAAGTAATTAATTATAAAACCTTAGTTTTATATTTAGATTAGTAATGCTAGCAAATTCCCACTATTTCACGCATCCTATATCTTGTGTTTGCTGTCATTTCCTCTTTCACCAAAATATGTGGCTCTGATAGTAATTGTTAGTTTTATAATCCCATCTGCCCAACTGTTTTATGC
Source organism: Thamnophis elegans (assembly GCF_009769535.1). NCBI lineage: Eukaryota > Metazoa > Chordata > Lepidosauria > Squamata > Natricidae > Thamnophis > Thamnophis elegans. The sequence continues at coordinate 43,538,664 of NC_045558.1, forward strand.
CAAGTTGTACCTTCAACTGCTAGCTTTGACAATGCAGCATGCTTTCTTGTTGTTATCCTTTGAGCTTAGCTTCTAGTTCTTTCTGGCCTCAAAATGCAGTTCCTGCCAAGTAGATGGCAATTATTATTTTTCAGTTGAATCTGGATTATCCATCTCTAGTTCTGATAGGACTGGGCTGCACATATTAGAATAACAGGCATTTTATGATTATAATCTGTTTGAATATCACAGTGCCTTTTATGGTAGTTACAGTAGTGTAACTACTATAGTATAGTATAGTAATGGTAGTTATACCATGGTTTTTACATTGTATTGCAGCATGCATTTCCAATTTGAGAACAAATTACTTTATTCCTTTAAAAACAAATAAACAAGTGTTTCTGAATTAAAGGTGTATTAATAAATGTTCATTATGTGAACATTGGCTGTGGTAATATTCCTCTAACGTTAATTAAAAATTCACTAGCTGCCTTTGGAAATATTCTTAAGATTCACCCAAACCTTTGAAACAGAAATGCTGACAGTTTGTATTATCTAAGATAATGCTTGAATTTACTCATTTTACTAAGCCATAATATGATTTGCTTAGTTTGACCCAGTGCAAAATGCAAATCTAACAATCATAATTTATAAATGATATAGCCAGTTCAACAAATGTCACTTGGCGCAATGTATCAGTACACTCAATGAATACCTATACCTGCCAGCAGGCCTGGGGAAACCAGAAAGGGGTGGACCCCATCAAGTGGTTTGTTTGATCACTTGTTGTCGCTAGGAGAGGTGGGGGTATTGTTTTTATTCTTTTTATTTTTGGTTTTTTATTGTTTGTAAGCCATCCAGAGTCACCAGGAATGAATGAGGGACCATATAAATCTTACAAAAGTATGTGTGTATAGTAAATTATTGTTACATGATCATTAGGCCAAATCAAAATACAGAACAGAAAACACAGAACATTGATAAAACCACTTATAAAAATAGAATAAAAAAAGCAAATTAAATAGAAAAAAGAATAAGAATAAAAACGCAATCCAATATACTCATGAGGATAAGGGTATAGGCTTTCTTGATTGTGAAATAAACATTCTGTTTATAAATTGTTGTCTTGATACTGAATCATATATGCAATTGGAAGTTCCTTTTAATTTTCATTTAGAATCTAAATGTATTTTATTCTTGTGAGCTCCACTGAAACAATCATTACACTGACTGGTTAGATAATGCAATATCTGAGTGGATCACATTAAATATAACCAGGTTTGTAAACTAAGTTTTCCTGGTCTATTTTATATTGTGTTACTGATGTGATTGTTGTAACTATACAAGCCTATACAAATAAAGAGATTTGTAAGAGGGTAGAATTTGAATTGTGGCAATGGAGTAGCATCACTTCTCGTTCCTGATTCTCTTCACTCTGAACAATAATGTTTTTTCTATCATTTATGCTTTTGAAATTTTCATTATAATAATAGTATATGTAAACCATTGGATGGGTTCTAGCTGTTAACAGTAAAGCAATACTTAAAACTTAGGGTAAAGAAAAATTTCTTTTTACTTCACATTAATTTGATTTAACGCATTTTCCCATTTCATCTATTCCATGATGCCCTGAATATATAGGAAGCAAGTAGACTGTCATTATGATATTAATATTGATAGAGGTCCTTCTTCTTTTAAGTTTTTAATCCCATTCTGTGAGTGGGTAGGAATTCAGAAATGAATTGGTTGTAAGAGAGTGTTTAAGCCTTTAAGCTGAAAAATCCAATTGCTACAATAAAATACCATTATGTCCTTCTGAAGACACTCTAGTTAAGTGCTGTGGATCAGCTACCAACTTGTATTGGCTGTGGGAAATATGTGTAAGAAGATAGTTGCAAGAAAATAATGGAGGTTGTTTGATAAAAGTTTGAATAAAATATGGCCAGTGTGCAAAAGGGAAAGAAAATTGGATGGGCAATTAAAAGAGAAAAGTGGAGAAGGAGAGAGTAGCAAAAGAGAAGGGGGAGGGAGGGAGGGAGGAGGAGGGAGAGAGATGCTTCTGTTCAGTTTTGGCTTTGACCCTATTTGTCAGGCTTTGTGGCATGCTTTCCAGTAAATCTCAAGTACTAGGGTTCGGGGGGGGGGATTGTTGTTGTTTTTTGAAATCTCACAAACACTACATGGCTAGTTTCTTGATAGCAGAGAAGAATGAAACCACATACGCAAATATCCTATTGTAGTGCACTGCTGGTCATTTATATATGTCTGTGCTACACTGTTAAATGCAAGGGCTTTTCCAGTTCAGTGGCTATTTCCCCAATCTTTTCAAGATCACTGAAGACCTGTGAGATGTGTTGATGCCTTAGGAATGACCAGCTCCCAGACAGCACTATTACCTCAGCTTTATTCCTATCCTTGAATAGTCTTTCCTGTACTAAAATAGTCTTTACTGTATGCAGTCATTCCTCTGCATCAAAGTGCATTACTCTTGTTCTTTTGAATAATTTTTGTGTTACTCCATTACTGCAATCCACTATCAGTGCCAATGACGCAGATTTAAGTTTGTAGGATTGGTCTATGAAATGTTGACATTCTTACTTTTAAGTGTTGTAAAACGTTATCTATTTTTAAGAAGGTAAAAAGAACACAGCAGATTTTAGGGGATACTTACGAACTTCTGATTGATTTTAAAATGTTCTTACTGCTTATCTGAATAAGCATAATAAAACTTTTCTTCGCCATCACCTAAGATATAATTGAAATCTCAAGTCTTGACAAGAAAAAAAGACAATGAATATCAGATATTTCTTTAACAGAAAACAGAAAGAAACTCTGACGGTACAGATAATTTTCAACTTATATCAACTTCTCTATGACTGGTATATGATTATTAATTTGATGAACATTCGAAGTTATGGTGGCAGTTTTAACTAGCTCTCACATACAGTAACTGTCACAGTTTCCCTGTGGTCATGTAATCAAAATTCAGGCACATGGCAATTGTCATGTATTTAGGGTGGTTGCAGACTCCCAGGCTCCCAGGCTATGGGAAAAAAGATTGTAACATTAGCACGACTCGCTTAACAATTGCATTGCTTAGTGATGGAAAGTATGTGCTCAATTATAGGCATGTTGAGGACTATAACAGCTGTTTGACTATTATTCCAAATAATACTAAATAAAAATATTTTTACAGACTAAAAGAACCACAAATATTGAATTTTTACTGTATTACTTTAAAAACCTTGGAATATTTTGGATTATGCATATGTTAAAATTGTACTGACAAGTGAGACTAAATCTGTCCAAATGGCTGGCTTATATTTATGTTCTAGTATATAAAACAAGAATGATAGAGCAAAAATGAACATATTTTAACAGATACTATATATCACATGATGTTGCATATAAACACATATTCAATAACAACAGTCTAAATTATTTATTTTCATTCTGATCATTATTATCATGTAATACAGAAAACTTGTCAGTGAACAGGATCCTAATCTTTGTTTTTTAAATTTTCTGCAGATTGTTGCTCTCCAAAATATTATGATACACTAATTTACTCTATTGTTCTTACTCATTTCATTTAGCATTAGACTTTTAATACAGTAGGTAAAAGGCAAGCAAAGTCAGCTAACTTTTATTTCTTTGGGCTTTATATCAACTTCTCTATGACTGGTATATGATTTGAAAACATTGTTTTATGTACTACTTAAAAGTCAAATATACATTGTAATTGTAATTGCATTGAGATGGCAATTGCAATTCTATTGCAAAGAGGTTGAAGATTTTGGAAGTGTCCTTTCAACTAATATAACTTGCAGAATAACAGGATAAAGAAAATGAATAATTGGTTTGCCTTAGGATAATATGCAAATTAACACAGTTCAAAGAAGCTAAAAATAATCTGAGAAGGAAGAAGCTAATTCAAAGTGACAACAGTTTCTATAAAAAGTATCCCACTTAAGCAAATATCTTAAGGCTTTATAATATTTAGCCCAGTGACCCTAATAGTTTACATTTCAGAAATGATTACTTAAATGTTACAAATATGCATGAATAATTAAACACAAGTCAATATGTTAATTTTCCTTAAGAATGTTTTAGATAGATGAGAGAGAGAGAGAGAGAGAGAGATAGGAGAGGGGGGGAGAGGGAGAAGGAGGAGCGTGTACTCGATACAATTTGTATTTAATAAAGGAAGGGCTTCTATTCCTACATTGATCTACTAGCAAAATGTTAATCTAAATTTTCTTCTTAGTGTATGGTGTATGGATGTGAGTGTGAGTTTGTGAGTGTGTGTAATCTTCTGTTTTTAGACAGGTTCAAATGTTTGACTTTATTTCTTTATTAATGTATAAATACATTTTGTAAAGGGTATGTTGGTATATATTCTGGATATGGTGCTTGAATCCCTCTATTCTATCCTTCTCAACAGTTCATTTTTGGCTATTTCTTTATGGTTTCTCTTTACATTTATATTCCTTTCTTTTTTAACATACTGCCAAGCTTGAGAGATACTGGTGACACAGTGATAAAAATCAACTAGTGGTTTGACATAAAGGATCCTTCAACCTTGCTAAACTATAAAATTTAGCAGAAAAATAATTATTCAGATTCATCTTTATGAAAAATTCAAAGGCCACAGTAATATAGAGAGTACAATATTGGGCTAGGATTGAACAACCCTTTTAAATCTTGATTTGACCACACAGTTCATTGGATGACTTTAGGCCAGTTATTCTGTCTTTCCTCAACTGATCCCTCAAGTCTCTTTCTCTTCTATGGGTAGAGAAACATTTCCTAAAGGTCTATGAAAAGCAAAGCTGTGATGTAAAAAATGTATGTAGATATTGGACAGGGTCAACCTTGTTCATATAGGATAATCAACTCATTTGTACAATGAATTACCTCCCGGTTCTGCCGTTCAAGAGTTTTGACTATGATCTGTGTGAGCCATTTTGCTCTTTTCAGACCCAATAGAACTTTTATGTTGAATTATATATGATACAATGTTTATTCACATTTTTAAGAAAGCACATATAAGATCAGCCTCTTGGTTGACAACAACAATTTCCAGATTCTTATAAGGAAGTTACAAATCGGAATTGCAGCAACTATAATCTCATATATTCCATTTAAAGTCATCATTTTTGGGGGAATAAAGTGACATTTGGAGAAAAAACAGAAGGCAGAAGATGAGTGAGCAGATCCTAAATGCTCCATTATGGATTTCCAATCAGCTAATTATAGTTCCTCCATAGAGATGGCATAAGTGGCGGAAGCGGGACATTGTGTGCTCCTTCTCCATTTTCCCTTTTTAATTGTCACTTAGGGATGCTAAACAGCCAAGGAACATTTCTTCTCTTGAGGGACATTGTTCCAGGTTTTGAAAATACTGAACAATATATTTCTGTAAAAAAAAAATATTGCCCTGAGCATTTCAATCCCTCTTGTTCTTTAATGGCCTAATTTGAAGGCACATGTCCTTTTAATTTCCCTTGTATTTTAGTGCAGTATGTAGAATTTGAATCTCTACATGCTAAAGTATGCTTTGAATTCTGATTTACATTTAGCCAAATGAAACAGTAATCCATTTTGCTAATCTCTCATTAATCTTCAATGTCCTCACTATGAATTTACTACAGAGTTTGAGGAAGGTAATAGGCTTTCCAGGCTGAATGTAAAATTTCACTTGATTGGCAAAATGAAGGACAAATTCCTATCTACAAGCTACATTTTTAAAAAATAGTATTTGCCTATTTAATGGTACTTAAAACTGACAATAATAATTAAGAAGGGCAATGATCAGAGAAATGAAAAATGGATAGTTAATATGAAGTATAAACAAATACAAATATAAGAAATGTGTAATAAATTGTATCAAGTCTGCATTTCTCTGTATATTTCATGTGATTAAACCATATTAATTTACATATGCCAACCATTATTTTGTAGCAGACAGCATATAATAAACCACATTTCAAAATAATTTTGTTGTTAACTAGAAACAAAAATACATTGTGTAATAAGGATGCAACTTCCTTTGGTGAAAAATATGAATATAGTCACTACTTTATTGGAATAACAGAACAAAAGAAATAAAATGCTTTATATATTTTTTCATAGCCCATAATGTAACTTGTGTGTATCAGAGCATTTCAGCAGAAATTTAGAACCTGTAATATAGATAAAATCTTTTCTTATTGCACATCTTTATAAAAAATGAAGTGCAATCATTCTGTAAGAACAGTTAAATAACAATTTTAATATTCATTATGGACAAGGATATATGTATATCTCTCATTTGACAACCAATTTAGTACTGGAACCTAGAAAAAAATCTAGAGAAAATAATTGAACTGGCAAGCTATTCTGTAAGGTCAAGCTTTCAGTCTTGACTAAACAGTTTAAAAGACAGATTTTTAGAAACCAATAGTCACCAATATCAGGAAATTAAACTAATAATTTAAATATTTGGGCTTTGGTATATTCTGTCCCATCTGGAAATCCTCTGCCTAAATTCATTTTAAACCCCAAGAGTACTTCAAACAAACTAAATTTATAGAAATAATAAGGCATAAAAATAAATTGTGTAAAAATAAACATTGCAAAGAGTAAACACAATTTACATAGGAGAAAGTGTTGTTCTATACAGAAATTTGGATATGTTATAAATATTTTTGCTAATACGTGGCTTGAAATGGCACCCTTAAAAATCAATAGAAGGAAAGAGAACTAACCAATTTTGGTTCCCTTTTGTACTTCTTTACTATTTCCCCTCTTTCCTTCCCAGGACAAGAGAAGGTCTTTCTTTTGGCTTGTGCCTAATTTATGCAGCTTCAGAAATTCATCTTCAGATAATCTGTCAGATATCAACGAGATACCACCACCTCAGAGGAAAATGTCTGAATTCCACATCACCACAGAAGATACTACAAGAAGTCGCAGCAAAGGGGTTAATGAGAGTGCCTGGGCTAAAATCTGCAGTGTTTTTAAAATATAGCAATTCAATTGAAATTTAGCTATAATCTTTGCTAGAATATTATTGACATTATTTCAGGATGAGAATTACTAAAATCCTGGATTTATTTTACTGGTACTTTTTATTTTCAATATATAAGTCATAATAAGCATTAGCAAATGATGGACCTTGATTAATTTTGAAAAGCAAAGCTTTCTCTAGTAACAAAGAAAGGATTGTAGAAATGATTTGGAATCTGAAAAAACTTTCTGACAGATAGCAATGCCAAATCACTATAGGTAGTCCTCAACTTAAAACCAGAATTAAGACCAGAATTACAGTTATAAATCATGGCGGTCATTAAATAAATCAGCACATGACCGCATTCTAATTTTATAACTTTTTTGCATCAAACATTAAGTGAATACCTCAGACATTAAATGAATTCAGTTTAGCCAGTGGCTATTTTTTGGCAGAAAATAAATATTGATTTCCGGGGGAGGAGTGGAATCCAAAAATTGCAATTACATAATATGGGAGGTTGCAAACTGCAGTAAATGCCAATCAGTTGCTAACTACAAAAACTGTAATCACATGCCTGCAGGGAAGCAGTTGTCTGAAGTTCAAAACTGGGTTGTAGGTATGGTAGTCATTGACTACTTGTCATTTGGGAATTAACCTTATTGTATAGTTGTCAAAAAAGGAACAAGGATTTGCCCAAGTTCAGGAGTTGAATTCAGTTTCATAATTTCAAATAGAACTTTCAAGGCAAGATCAATTCCAGCAAAATATGTTTGTATTTGTGCTGATAAATAAATAAAGGAAGATTAGTATAGATATATTTCAAGCTATTTAGCTCTCATCAGCTAGCCATACCCTTACTGGGATTCAAACCTGTGCTGTATTGCATTTATTTATTTATCAGCACAAATACAAACAAATGTAACAAAGGCAACAGTAATAATATTGGGCTTTCTGTCTGGATGGTCTCTTGTGATAAGCCGATGGACAGAGAATGGAAGCAGTTAGCTTCCTCCCATAATTGGGGCATACCGGGGGTTGTGACACTAAATATATACCTATCTCCCTGGCTCAACCTGATAAGGAGGAGGACCTGTGGCTTAATGGTTAAGACATCTGCCTAAGATGCAATACAGCACAGGTTTGAATCCCAGTAAGGGTATGGCTAGCTGATGAGAGCTAAATAGCTTGAAATATATCTATACTAGTCTCCCTTTATTTATTTATCAGCACAAGTACAAACAAATGTAACAAAGGCAACAGTAATAATATTGGGCTTTCTGTCTGGATGGTCTCTTGTGATGAGCCGATGGACAGAGAATGGAAGCAGTTAGCTTCCTCCCATAATTGGGGCATACCAGGGATTGTGACACTAAGAGATATATATATATATATATATATATATATATATATATATATATATATATATATATATATATATACATACACATATACATACATACATACACATACACATACATATACATATACATATACATATACATATACATATACATATACATATATCCATCCATCCATCCATCCATCCTTCCTAAGGAAGTTTCCTGTATCTTTTAGCATTCTTTTCAAATATTGGTGCATCTATCCATTTCCAAAATTGTTGCATGTTTTTTTTAATTAACATAGTAGTTAATTGCTATTCAACTACTGAATAAATGATTCAAATATTTTGTGTTCCATTATGTCTGTTCTCCAAGAAAGTGTGTTAATTAAATCCAGAGATCTCATAGGTTAAGTGGTGGTCAACATGGACCTGAACTCATCTCAACATACACATCATTTTAGGGCATGGTTTCACTCATTCTATTTGCTATGTTGCATTTTCACTGGAGGTAGTCCTTGACTTACAACCATTCATTTAGAGATCATTCTACTTGCAAAAAGCGACATATGATCTGTCCTCACATATACTCATACTTCATATACATATACATACACATTCATATCCACATTCACATTCACATTCTTACTTCAGCTTCAACCGCAATAATATAAAAGCACACAAAAGCGTCACTTATAAAGCCCTTCATGGTATTGGACCTGGGTACTTGAGAGACCGCCTGCTGCCAATTACCTCCAATAGACCAATCAGATCCCACAGATTAGGCCTCCTCCGAATTCCATCCACCGGCCAATGCCGACTGGCGACTACCCGGAGGAGAGCCTTCTCTGTGGCTGCTCCGACCCTCTGGAATGAACTCCCCGTGGAGATTCGAACCCTCACCACCCTCCAGGCCTTCCGCAAAACCCTTAAAACCTGGCTATTCCAACAGGCCTGGGGCTAAAGAGCTTCTGCCCCCCTCCTCGAATGGTATGGTTGTTGTGTGTTTTAAATTGTGTACTGTTATGTTTGTCTTTTTTATCCCCTGTCTGTACCCCTTTCCCTGACTGAATTGTGAGCCGCCCTGAGTCCCCTTCGGGGAAAAGGGCGGCATATAAATGTAATAAATCCAATCTAAATCCAAATCCAATAGATACAAACGCAAGGTAAATCGCTCCAAACTCGATTGCACAAAATACAACTTCAGCAACAGAGTGGTCAATGCCTTGAATGTACTACCTGGCTCTGTTGTTACATCCTCAAACCCCCATAATTTTAACCTTAAACTCTCTACTTTTGACCTCATCCCATTCCTAAGAGGTCAGTAGAGGTGTGCATAAGTGCACAGGCATGCCTAATACCCCTGTCCTACTTCTCCATTTCTTTGTACCCATTTCCTGTGTTCTTATTCATATTTATTCTTATTCCTATTATCTTGTACATGAGTGACAAACTAAATAAATTAAATAAATAAATTAAATATGACATCACAACATTCTTCCATCATATAAATATAATTTGAGCACTGGGCAACCAGCATGTACTTTCTTTTTTTACCATTTCCATACAAATAACCACATGTATACCATTACATAACCAACAGTATTTTGTATTATTCAATATTATGTCAACAGTATTTTGTATTATTCAATATTATGTCAATTCATCTTACGATCAACCCTCAAAAACTATCATTGGCTCTTCTGCTCTACATTCATCATATTTATACCCTATCCATTACTTTCTTCTCCCTCTCTCCCCCTCCCTACCTCATTTCTTCCCTCTGTCATTCTTCTTTTCTCTGTTTCCCCTTTCTCTCTCCTTCTCTTTCCTCTTTCCATGCCTTCTTTCTCTCCTCTTCTCCCCCCCTTACCCTCTCAACTAACCCTCTCTTCTTCCTCTTGCCTCTCTCCTCTCTTCCATCCTCTTCATCTCATTTGCATGGTGTATTTCAGCATCTGAGCGGCTCCATTTAATGTTGATGCTGTTAGTAATTTCATTTCAATAAACATCATTCATATTAATATTTTAACATATATCCTTGTTTTTTTAAAAAAATAAACATATATAGCAATTATATTTTTAAACTCCCCCCCGCCCGCAAATTTATTTTTTGGCAGAAGTGTGGACCTGGTTACAATTTCCAGCTATTCTCATCATAATATTGTATAATTATACATTATTATATTCCCCAAAATTTTAGTTTTCTCTTTATAATCTCAATTTTCCAATTATAAGTATATTTCAAGTTCCCCCTCCATTTTTCCATATCTTTACTTAGTTTACATTTGATTATCTTCTAATTACAATCCTTGCTATTCAATGTTTTTTACAATTCTGTTGATCTGCTATATAAAATAACAAGCAATATGCACCTCACTTATATTCATCTTAAAATATGTATTCATATTTCATATATTTTAACTTATATTTGATTACCTTTTCATTATCATATTCAATTAATTAGCAACTAAGTTTAACTATCATGTAAAAGAGTAAACACATATCTCTATATTCTCCACATAGTAATTTCTAAATATCCAATTAGCTAGTCATTCATATTAATATATGTGCTATATATGCGTATGCTTCCCTTCTTCCTCTTTCTTATCAATCTTCTTTTTTTCACCGCCTTATTGTTTCCATTTCTTCCTAGTGAGCCTTTTATCCCAAACTCTAAGCTGCTTTTTCTTTCTACTGGGTATATATTCTTCCTTCTCAAACTTTCCCATCACCCACTGCTGCATCTTTTGACGTATCCTCTGTCTCCCTGTCTTCTCTTCCTCTTTTCGCTTATCACTTCTTCTCTTTCTTCTCTATTCCTGTCTGTCTGTTTTCTTTCCTTTCTTTTATAATCCCTTCTCTTTTCTTTGTTGGGACATATCTCCCCTTTCAATTTTTCCTGTGTCACTGTCAAATCCAGTAAAACCGGCTTTTTATTTTCTATTGGTTCTGTAATTTCACCACCTTCCTCTTCTTCTTCCCTTGCTTCTTGTTTCTCCTTAATTTATAACTTCAAAATTCTATTTAAGTTTAATTTTAATGACTTATGCATATTTTTATAATTTCACATATTTCTTTGAATTCCCAACTTTCCATAATGTCCAGTTCAAAAGTTAATTATAATTTAATTTCCACAGTTTCTTCTTATTTCCCAATTCTGATTCAGCTCCTATATTCCAGGTCAGTTGGAGAGAAAGAAAAGGCGGAGACATTCTTCTTTTCTTCCATAGCCACAAATTCAAATCTACCTTAAATGCTTCGCTTTCTTTGTTCTTCCCTATGGCAAATGGCTCCATATTCTTTCAACTCAATGATTTTCGGCAATACAACTTGATATTTTTAAATCCAGTTCTAAATCTAGGAAAGATAAAATTATGAAGGGAAAAAATAGCCTTTTCTTGATTTTTCCTCTTGCTATCTCATTGATTAGGATTGCTTAAGATGTATAAATTAGAACAAGCTCAAACAAAGCAAGTTTCCTTGGTGTCAGTTCCTGTGAGGTTTCCAATTGTCAAGTAATCTCTTTTAAAGATGCAATCTTTTCAGATCCAAATTCAAAGTTTGCATTTCAGTGAGTTAGTCAATTCTCATTTCTGTCTCCAAATTGTTTAAAGCAAGCAGTTCTCTTTGGTCTTAACGATTTAAACCACAATTTTTTCCTTCTTTCTTTTCTTTCCACCAAAATCCCAATCTGTCTGTTAATGTTATTTTATACTCATAAGATTCTTTGCCTTTTCCAAATTCTGATTTGTGTCAGTTGATTATTTAAATCTTCTTACCAGGTCTCATCACTTCTTCCAAACACTGCTCCTGCTCAAATGCTTAGTCCAGAAACTTCCGCTTTGCAGCAGCCATTTTACAATGCCACTTCCCCCGAAGTCAATTCAGAGAGCTAATCTCTGACTTACAAGGAACCTGTTGCTTTCCTCTGGGTCTAATGAGACGCAGCTCCTTCACTTTCCCTTCAGGAAAATTCTGATCCGAAGATCCTTGGCATCAGTTTGTCAGCCAGAATTTATGTGAGGCTCTTCAGAGCCCACGTTTTTTCTGTCTGTCTTACTGAGGTACTTCCGGTCTCCTCAGCATGTACTTTTAACAGCATTCTAGAGTCATGTGATTGTTATCTGCAACCTTCCAAACCAGATTCTGACAAGCAATGGGGAAAGCCAGATTTAGTTGACTGCAGTTATTCACTTACCAAACATGACAACAAGGTCATAAAATTGGGCACAATCCATTTAATAATTGCTTTATCAACAGAAATTCTGGTCCTAATTGTGATATAAGTTGAGGACTGCTTGTATTACAATAGTGTATATTTTGCATATCAATTAGAACATGTAAAGGCCACCAACATCCATAATGTAGATGATAGTTATTAGTACTTCCCACCATTGTCCTGGGCTTCACTCTACCTTTAACCTAATTTTTTTCACATATATAATTACTATTTAATTTCTTCCTTATCAAGGTGGTAGTGATGAATTATAACATATACAAGCAAAAAAAAAGTCCACTTCACTTGTTATTAGAATATCATCTCACATGGAGCTGCCTTTGAAAACAGTTCAGAAACTTCAGCTAGTGCAGAATGCAGCAACAAAGTCGAAGACAATTACTGCAAGTATTACATCTAGAGTCCCAAAGAAGCTTTTTCCAAAAAAATCCCCAACAACTGCATTTTCTTTGGTTTTTCCTTTCTTCGGTTGTGAAGTTTCCTGGATGAGAAGTGAAATGTCTTCAAGAAAAAATGAAGTCCAGTTGCCTTTTGAAATAAGCATCCTTGGCACGACCATGATCTGGATGACTGAGAATCTCCATAGATACTCAATTTAGTATTCATTCACTGCATGTTTTGTGCTACCAACTTCACAAGATAATAGAATAATGATTGCCATAAAGAGAAAAAATCAAGCTATAATTTCCTTTTAGGTACTATTTCTAGCATAATTAATTTTCTAAATCATACGGTACTTATTTCTGTCAAGTCAAGATATTTAATAAGTGATGTGTTGCTGGACTTTGCCTATATCAGTCTGCAGTTCATTTCACTGAGCCTTCAACCCATGAAAGGTGCATCATTTTCAGTTAATGCCTGTAGTGTAGCACAGGCTCAGGTCAACCTTTTCAGCTTCTGGATCTGAAGGTTCCGGCTGATTTTTAGCAGTTGAACTAGTTTCCTGTGGCTTTCCATGTTCTCAAGTGATGATTTTGATCTTAAAACCATAGATCAGTCTATTCTGTAGGCCTACAGGCAGGCTACCCTCCTTATGTAAATACAAAGGAATAGGGATTTAAAAGCAGTTTGCCTATAACAGCCCTCATATTCTAGAACTCCTTCTCTGTATATTCAATTACCCCTCCCCATTTTTTTTATTCCTCAAAGCGTAGACAATTTGTGTGTGGGAGCCACCATTTTACCATAGCATAGCTCCATTATTAATTTTAATTCTTCTTGTAAACGAACAATTGTAAATCTATTGGGCAGTGTAAAAGTACTGTAAAATATGTGAATCAATAATTATTAAAACCTTTTTTTATAAAAGTTAAGTCACTATTACAAAAATTATTATTACACTATTTTCAATAATAAAGATTACTTTAGAATAAGTCGAGGATTTTTTAATTAAATCTAAAATAAAGTTAAGATATATAAATAAAATTTCCTCCCTTTATACCCTCTCATAAGTTCACAGGTTTTAAACTATTTTCAAACAAAACATCTAAATTTAATTACAACTTTTTTTATTGGAAGATTCACTTAAAGCTTAAACTTTTAGCAGCAGGTATACAGTAAACTTAGCTAATTTTAAAATGTATGGATATCAACTTGTAAAATGTTGCCATGACTACTATCAAGTGGCATAGAGAAGGGAGGATAATTCCATGCATACTTTTGGCTAGAATCAGGTCTCATATTCTTGTAACTAGCATGTGAATGCACATGTCCATAACCTGCCGTAGCATCTTGTTGGTGAATGTGAGTTATGACCAAGACAGAGGGGAGGGGACACAGGGGTAAAGTTCAGACACCATTAAGTGTAAATCAGTTAATGGCTCCGCAGGAGTACATACCAGAATGTTGATCCTAATAAATGAATGGATTTCTTTTGAACTGTGTCTCAAGGCTCGTAAATTAATTAGGTCATCTTCTGGGAATTTCACAATGGTATTTAGTCCCACATCTTTATTCTCCTCAAATGAAGGGCAAAAATATAGATATGTTTTTTGAATGTTATGAGAATATTGTAGCATTTGCATAGACCTTCATTTCCCCCAGAAATTGCTCACTAATAGCAATAGCTCTTAGACTTATATACATCTTCACAGTGCTTTACAGCCCTCTCAAAGAGGTTTACAGAATAGCCTATTGCCCTCAACAATCCAGGTCCCCATTTTATTGACCTTGGGAGGCTGAGTCAACCTTGAGCATTGAGACTCAAACTGCCAAATTGCAGGCAGCTGGCAGGTAGCAGATGTGGCCTGCAGTACTTATGTGGTGTCTAATATATGTCTAATGAATTTAGAGAAAAGAAAGCAGTTCAGAATTGCTATTTTCCCCATTAACCTTTAAATAAATATAAGTACAGTGTAGCCATTTCATTCACAGCAGGAAACCTCAAGTATTTAGTGTCAGGAGTATCATTGATTCGTAAAGTGTCTTTTTCATAGTATAGCTATAGTATGGAACAAGTTGAAATACATATCTACATGGGGCTGCCCTTGAAGAGTGTTCGAAGACTTCAGTTAGTCCAGAATGCAGCCGCGCAAGTGATTGTGGGTGCACCTAGGTACACCCACGTTACACCTATCCTCCACGAGCTGCACTGCCTTCCCATTCGTCTCCGAACATGCTTCAAAGTGCTAGTTGTTACTTTTAAAGCCCTACATGGCATCGGACCTGGCTACCTGAGAGACCGCCTCCTGCCAATTACCTCCCATAGACCGATCAGATCACACAGACTAGGCCTCCTCCGGATTCTATCAGCCAGCCAATGTAGGCTGGTGACCCCCTGGGGGAGGGCCTTTCTGTAGCTGCTCCGGCCCTCTGGAACGATCTCCCCATTGAGATCCGGACCCTCACTACCCTTCCAGCCTTCCGTAAAGCGACAAAGACCTGGCTGTTCTGGCAGGCCTGGGGCTGTTGAATTGTCCAGCCCCACCTTAGGTTGTGAATGTTGTTGCAATTTTAAACTGTTGTTTGTATTTTTGTATCCCCCTTTTTATTGTAAGCCGCTTATTATTATTATTATTATTATTATTATTATTATTATTATTATTATTATTATTATCATCATTTCCCTGACTCATTACAAGTAGTTCAAAGCAGGAAAAAACAGCAAATGTTTCCTCTATCATAGGCATGGTTCACTTGTCTCATCATTTTCACTGGAACTACATACCATATGCAAGAAAGAGGGAATTTTCATTAATTTCTATTATGCTTTTTCTTCTGCAAAACTTTTTGTCATTTTCTCAAGAAGATTCTAGAAAAAGTAATTAAAAGTGTTTGCATCTCTGCAGCTCCTGTTTTCTCCTTATCTGTACAGGGATGGCTTCAGGAAGAAGAAGCAGATCTAGTTCAGTTAAGTGTTTGCAAGGGTTTTGCAGGTATCCTCATGAATCTTCTTGCGTAAAAATACCTTCCATACGAACATTTGGACTAGATATAAGCAGGAATGAAATGTTTTGCTATTTGGGCATTTGAAGAAATGGCATTCAAAGTGAATAATATGAATTAATATTCTGATAATTCATTCCATTTTCAAAGATTTAATTATTTAGTCAAACAAATTTGATTAAGAGGAAGGAAGAAAATTTTCCTTTATTCCTCTGATATGATATGAACTAACCATTATGGTTAGTTTCTATCCTTCCTTCACTGAATTATCATGGATGAGAACTGTGCAGTTTGGGTGTTTAATGAACTTATATGCTGTTCCAGTTACAATTGAATCCGAGTTCACAAACACACACACAACATCCTATTACTATACATCTGTAAACACTCAAGAGTGTTGATGGTCATTTTTGCAGTTATGTGGATCTTATTATACTGTATGTCTGGCTTAGCAACATACAGGAATTTATTTATTTATTTATTCTCCATCCTCCTTTTATTTGTGACCCTCATTACACTTTATAGGGTGGTAAGTTACTTTTTTATTCTATTTTTTGTTCCATTCCGTTCCATTACATTTGATAATAAAGAAAATTGATATTAAAACAATGCAGACATCTTATCAACTAACTTTTTTTTAATGAGTCAGAAGGAGGTCAAAAGACATCTTTGGATTGAAACCACAGGGCAAACAGAGTATCCAATATAGAGGTGTACACATAATATTTATTTGCAGAAGCATATGCATATTGTGATAAATTAAGGTCATTTTGAGTAAAAAATAGCAATAATGAAGATAGTTTCATAACGGTCTGATGGAACTAATAGTCTAATAGAATTTCAAGAAAAGTTCAAGAAAAACTTTCCAAATGAAAAAGAAAAGAAAAAAGGGGGGAAAGTAACAATCAAAGATAATTCTAAATAGTATAAAATAATAAAATAAAGGCGATATGTGTTTGGGTGATCAGTTTAATATCAGGACATAGGGAACTCTCTGAAAATTTTATCTTTGCATTAGGTGGAAATTAAGTCACGCTAAGGCCACATTTTTATGGTTGTCATATCATAAGAGAGAGCTAGTTCAGTCTAATGCAGTGGTTCTCAACCTGTGGGTCGGGACCCTTTTGAGAGTCGAATGACCCTTTCATAGGGGTCACCTAAGACCATCAAAAAACTCATATTTTCAAAAAAATATGGAAAACATAAAATAATTTTATGGTTGGGGGTCACCACAACATGAGGGTTGCGACATTAGGAAGTTTGAGACCCACTGGTCTAATGGTTAAGGCATCAGGCTAGAAACCAGGAGACTCTGACTTCAAATCAGGGGTGAAATGATACAGTTTGGACTGGTTCACCCTAACCGGTAGTAAAAAAAAAAAAAGGTTTGTGTGTTATGGGGAATATAGGTAGAAGTACTGTAATAGCTATGTTTTCTGCATTGAATTACATATAAACATGGTTTAAAATTTATTAATTGTGATGATGATCAAAACCATCTTGTTACCAGAAATTGTTTGTGGCTCTCAGAAAGGTTTGGTATAGTCAGAGCAGAGAGAGCTCTATGTTATCCTTTGTCGTATTGCTATGTATTGGATTTTACATGAGTTCCATACACTCCTCCTTTTGGGGAGCAATTTCTCTATTTTCCATATTGTTCATCCTGTGTGATATATTTCCTTGGGGTGAAATATGCCACATAGCAATTTGCAAAATTATTTTCTCTAAATTTAAAATGTCAAAGAGAGTTCCTGTTTCAACCACATACAGTATTATGACCTTAAGCTTGTTAATACATAGTAGACAATAATAAACTATATACTATATAGTATATGCATATTAAAATCTACATTTGGGGAAGAGACGGATAAATACATTAGAGATCAATCTTGATTTGTACAAATTATGGATTTTATTCTTGAATATATAGGTTTGTTGTAGCATAATATTTTCAGTATTCTGCATTTTTAAAAAGAGAAGAATATATACAGTAGTGTGATACAAAACTCTTTTAAATAAAAGCTTTCCCACCACTGTAACATTTTAAAATAATTAACCAACAATTTCACTACTTTTATCATCTTTGTTTCTATTTGTTCTCAATATCCATCAGCATATATTGCATATATAGGAAATTGGGAATAAATTATACATATGGAATTGAAGGAAATTTGAAATTGATCCACTGATTCTTTTTGTGGTGTCTCTTCTATTCTCTTTTGATTACCATAAAACCGATGCCATGTTTTCCTGCCAGTTGAAAAAAATAGCATGTGAAAAGTGTAATGAAAGTTTTAAAGCAGCTTTAAACTTAATGATAACACACGGAAAATGTTGGGAAAGTTTTAAAACTTAAACTTCTGGTTTACTGCATTATTCCTCACATATCATTAGATACACAGATCTACAAAATTGCAATGCCCTAATTGTATTTTTCATGATGTCTTCCTGTATATTTAATCATAGGGCTGGAAGGGACCTTTGAGGTCTTCTAGTCCAATCTGAAATATATCTTGAGAAAATCATTCTAACTATTTAATAGTACAATCATCTGCATATTTCTAGGTAAATGTGATGAGCCTGAACCACCAAAGTTTGTTTAAGCTTTCAACCATAACTACAAAGTAGAAATTTAAAAAAATAAGTTTTTAAATTCTAAAATTTTGTTTTTCATTGAATCCTCATATCAGTTTCATTTGTATCAGTTCATACAAAACAAATAGAAAAGCAAAATGAACAGAAAATCCAATGGTCTCTGCTGCATATCTCACAAGCTGTCATTTGAGTGTCAAAAAACCTGAAAATGTAATTCTTGAAATCATCATTATTCTGTGTAAAATAATTTGAGTCACAGTGGGACTCTGGATCCTAAAATCATGATAAAATGTTATCTACAATTACCTGAAACTATTTGAGGTTGATAACTGCTACTTCTTTATATCAAAATTGTGTATTCCTAACTGCATTTTTAAATTATTTTTCTCTACTTTGGGAAATGCAATCTACTTGGGTATTTTCTCATTTGAGACTGTGAAATAGGGTGCAATTCCAAATGATGTTTCTTGAAAGATGTTTTAGTGATCTTGATAATATCAAAATAGCAAGTATTGGTTCAAAATTATTGAGAATTTGATTGCTAAATCTTTTCCATAAATCTGCTGTTTCTGTTATCACAAAATCTTACAAGAATTACATCTTAAGGTATAATTATTGGATAATTTTTCATTAATGTATTTAAATTATACTAAAGATATAAATGCATATTAGTAGAATAAAATATGCTATTTTCTAACTACTCTATCAAGTATAAAAGCATTTTTATGCTTTTTGTAAATTACTTTATGTTTGAATATTGATTAATTAGTACGAACAAAGATCCAAATGTTGCTTTGTTAGATTCAGTAATTTATGATGAATGACTTCTATAGCAAATACTCACTAAAGATAATATGGTTTACTTTGGTTTAAATAAAAACTTAAAAGACAAACCAGCTGGAGGCCATAGCTTGCATAGTCTGGCAGTGAGGATTCCTGTAATGTTTATATTAGGTCTGTCTTTCCAAAGTCATGGAAAACACAAACGAAACCACAAATGGATGTATTTCATAAGAGATGACTCTGCTCTTAATCATTCATCACACTAAGCATTTCATCTGGTTCTAAAATTTACTTTTAAAGTTGCTCTCTGCTTTCTTTTTTTAATAAAAAAAACTTACGTATTTATTTGTTATATTTGCTTGGTATATATATATATAGCGGCAAGGTGATTTCTGAAGATACCAGGCATTAATGTGTATATATTGAACTGTCAGATGGTGGAACTTTTATTCAGTCTGCAACCCATATTCACAAGTATTACAAAGTAGCTGTTCAGATATTAAAGCAACATTCAACTTTATATCTTTATGCTGGATTTGTACATAATAACTATATATTATGTACATACTTACATTGAGTAATATTCACCCAATATTCACCCAGGATTATGCTTGTGCGTATACTTTGTATTTTAAGGAAAAATTAAGACCGGGTTTAATATTGAATGTAATTAATTCCCAAAATAAATAAAGAATTGGAAAAAAATATCTTCCCTTGGAACAATCACTGTTTATTGTGGTTTTTATAACCACAATATCTCATTTTATACCAGAGTATAGTAGATTGGAAACTGGAGGTTTTTACAATGATATTAATGTTAAATTGTACCAGATATATTGGAGGAAAGATGTATGTGGTACCCTGTTGTTTTTTGTATGTATCTTTTATTTCAGTAATAGCAAAATACATCATTCATGGAGAAATCCAACAAATTAAAAACATTAAATTAAATTAAACTACTACTTAAATTGAAAAATAAATATAATATCAGGACTTTGAAACCTTCCTTGATGCCCAAGACTTTCTGTAAACATTGCTAATATTATTTGAGTATTTGAATATTTGAGTAATTTATTTATATGCCGCCCTTTTCCCTGGGGGGACTCAGGGCGGCTTACAACTCGAAAAGGGAGGGAAACAAACAATTATGGCAAAAGAACACCCATAGCAGAGTTTAGTGCTGGGTTCCAAAATAATGTAATATTATATTATGTTGGAATAATGATAACTATTCTTTTGCTTCTAATGCACTAATGTATAATGAATTCATTTTGACATAGCACTTGTGCATTCCGTCAGCTGTTTGGGTTCTTGTAACTGAAAACTGGAAAGAACCAGTTTATACTTTGTCTTTTTTTAATCTAGTTTTTACCAGAAGCACTTGAAATACCAGCAGTCATGGTTGTTTTAATTAATTGCTGTCATTCAAGCCATACATACTTGGATGTCTTTCCAGGGCAGTCCAACTGAAGGTGCATACTAAGAATCCCCACAAATGGGAAAACCCAGAGCAGAGCTTTTTCCTCCCACGAATCATTTATCCTTGGAAATAGGTCTGAAGCTTTATTGTTAATGTTTAGAAAGTTTTGAAGTTCTAGTTGTTTAATAGATATTTAATAGATATTCAGGAGCTGATGGAGAATCTATGTGAGATGTTGCAGTGCTGGTTATTGCTATTGTTTATGCAGCTTTCACAGAGTGTCATAGGTTCTTTTAAACATTTGATAAGTTCAAGAAACAAAAGAGCCAATAACAATACAATTTCTGCACAAAACACACATCCACACTACATAAAACACACATACTCACATGCTAAATACTCATAATTTCTCCATTCATCCCTACTGCTGCTATTACTGTTCCTATTACTACTAGAATTCTGCTAGAGAAAAACATCTCTTTTTGGCTGCTTTACTTGCACATGTGCACGTGCACCCGCGCACGCGCACACACGCACACATGCACACACAGAGCTGTTTTAAAAAAGTAAGGAATTGAAGTATAAATTGGCAATTTGAGAATTAGTTTGAGAACTATTACAATACTAGATGTATGGTTTTCAATTGTTAGAATTCCTAAGCCAACATGGCCCTTGTTAAATATTCTGAGAGTTGATGTTTGGAAATACTGGTTTAGATGATTGACAGAAGAATGTTCTTTTTCCAGAGAAGACAACTGAAATACTATTGCAGTAAGAACATTACAATCTTCCAAGAATTCAGTAGAATTTTTTTTCAATAGAATGCAATGTTCCAAGAGGATATTATGTGTATATTATGAGAAGCTACATAAAGAAAACTGCAAGGCTACAGAATTCAAAATCCCTAATTTTGTTTGATATATGGCACAAAATGGTTTTCAAACTATACAGTTGATGTCTTTACTTCGTATTGTCCTGCATCTAATACTAACATAGGTGAAGAGAGGACAAAAAGTGCCCATTCAGCAATGGAGCCATTAAAACAAAGCTCTGATTATATTCTGCCTACAGATGATTTTTACAGCATCCTTATGATCATATGATCAAAATTCAGATGCTTGGCAACTATTTCATACTTAAGACCATTGCTGTGCCCCAAGATCATATGATCACCTTTTGTGACCTTCTCACAAGCAAAGTCAATGGAGAAGCCATATACATTAAACTGTGTTACTAATTTAACAACTGCAGTGATTCACTTAACAAATGTAGCAAGGAAAGTCATATGAGGGGGCAAAACTCACTTAACATGTCTCACTTAACAACAGAAATTTTGGGCTCAATTGTGCTCCTAAGTCAAAGACTACCTGTACTTCCTTTGTGAATAGCCAAACCCTTAGAAAATCGAATTCAAGGTACTGACAAATGTGTCCAGTTAGTTGCCCAAATTACAGTATATGTGCTGCTGCTTGCACTCTCCCGCTCCCCCAGGATCCACTTTTCTTTTTTGGATCAACCTACTGTTATTCCACTGGCTGCAATGGTCTGATATCATGGGCTGAGATACAGTGACTGGCTCAAAGTTACCTAGCTGGCTTTCTTGTCTAAAGCAGAAGTAAAACTCACAGTTTTCTGGTTTCAATCCTGGTGCCTTAACCACTAAATCAAATTGGCTCTCAAATTTCTTATACTCTGTCTGCTACCTGATACTTTTTTTCCCTGTTCCTGTTGGACAAATGTTGCACAGTGTACCTGAAAGTGTTCCTGTTTTTCAATCCATTCCTTTTTCATTGTCCCTTCAAACCATCAATAATGTGCTTTCTTTATTCACTTCCTTCAAAGTAACAAAACACTTTGTCAATATTCAGCTGCAGAATAACTTGAGAAATTTAAGTACTTTTGAATATTTAACTTCATAGCAGTAAAAGGAAACTACTAAGTGGAAAGTTTGCAGTCAATCTTACAATTTTTGCAAAGTTCCTTATCTAGTTAACAGAAAAACTCAAAACTGTAATATAAAATAAGAAAACTTACCGGCTCCTTATTTGGTTCCTTATTTGGTTCTTAGTTAATCAGTTAATTTCACTGATCTGAGACAAACAGAACATTCCAAAATTTATTGTGGAAATACTGCTTATATAAGTTTACAGAAGTATCCTAGGTATTATCAGCTGATAAGTAGATGTCAAATGATTAATGACATAATTATTTCATTAGTAATTTTGGTTTCTTTTAAATACATTGTATTTCCAATCCCTAACGTTGGATTCACTTACCACTGTCAAAATATCATTTAATCAACCCCATTTGGAATACTATGTCCAGTTCTGGAGATGACATTTAGAAAATATATAATTGATCAGATTGAGTCAACAAAAGAAATGATGCAAGATCTGACGGACTTGTGCAACCTAGAGGATTGAAACCTTTAAATATATTAAGGGACTGAATAAGGTTTTAGTATTTTCAGTATTAAGCAAAAATCAAAACATAGGGCATTACATCAAGCTGACGAGGGAAGTTCAAAAGTAATGTTACGTAGTATTATTTCACAGAAAAAGTAATGGAACCTTGGAACCAATTTTCAGTGGAAGTAGTGGTTCAGTCATCAGTAATTGAGTTTAAACTAACTTTATCAAACTGATTTTTTTTTAAAAAAATTAAAAATCAAAGGGAAAACTTGATGGACTACTATGATTTTTTCTGCCATAAGAATCTGAATGTGGGGATGGCAACTGCCATGCATTATGACAGTTGCAAGGTCCCAGAGCCATTTATGATTGTGGGGTGGCTAGGGTTGATAAACAAAGTCAATGACAGAATCAGGATTCACTGAATAGCTATATGATTGTGGTCATAAGTCAAAGACCATATATAGGCCTTCTGCTCTTTATTCTAAAGGAGAAGCTTACAAATAGTGTAAGGACTGCTTTCATTTGAAACATATTGGCTAGATTCTATATAACTGATTCGAGAGAGAACCTCGTAAGATATTTTGGAAGTAAATTTCTGTGACGTTTGGACAAATATTCGGAACTTATTCACTCTAATTTGTTTCATATCAGGAAATTTGTATAGAATTTATTTGACCAGGTATAAGATAAAACAAGAACTACATTTATTGGGGGGGGGGGCTGCAAAACTATTTCAGTCATGCTGATGGGGCTAAAATTAAAAATTACAAATTTTGGAAACTAACTGTAGTATTGTTGAGATAGATACATGTGCAGTTTTTGAGACTAGCAGAAGAAGAAACATGTTGTATTTTTAAAATGTAATATAGAACAATTTTTAAAAAGCAAGCCAGGGTTTTTAAAAAATACCATAATTGAAAAACTTGTACATCATATGATGTTTCAGGATTTTCCATAACAGAACATTTTCATTATATGTTATTGCAAATTCACATTCATAAGTAATGCTATAAATCTTTTATCTGATAGGTGTCTTTAGAATTCATTTATCTTAAGCAATTTTGCTCGCAGGACAAATCTCATGATAATATTTGTTATTATTTCCACATAAATCCACAGTAGAGGCTTTCAGTTCTGTCTGCTTTGCCCAAAGTTGCTTATACAATATGTTCAGAGGTCAAAAGAGTGGTTGATGGCTCAGAACAGAAGTGCTATTTATATCTAGGTCTGTGATTTCTGGGAAACATTTCTGAAAAACTATCATCCTCTTCATCTGGTCATAATCCAACAGGGCCTGGATCTTTGCATTTTCAATGCACATCCAGGTTTGGTTTTGGCAATGAAGAACTTGAAAGGAGTGTGGCTATGTAACAAGACTGCTCATTTAGGGCTTTTCTTCAAGAAGGCTTAACCCTCACATTACTGAATCCTTAAATGACAAAGTATTATGGCCAAGTTCGGTTTCGCCAAGAAATTATTTTTAAAAGGATTTTGGAGAATAAACCAAAGCTCAATGTTTCAAATGCCAAATTAACCCACAAGAATGGCCTATTGCCGCATTTTCATGAATGGATAACTTCTGTTTTACCAACCAATGTTTGCATCCAGTTTCTGATCTCTAAAGCTGTACTCCGTAGCAATAGAACAAATTAAAATTATAATATGCATTTTAAATTGACTGACGTTGATTAAGAGAGTTTTCAAAGGCTGCCTTAAGTACAGACTTTTGGAAGAATTATATTGCTTGAAGAAGAGAAATGAAAATCCGTTTGTGACTATGAAATAGTTGGAGAAATTTCACAAATTACTCTGGTGCCTTTTGGTCTCTGGGGACATACGGATTGGATCATCCAGATTAATAATTTTACAGATTTTTTTATTAATATGAAGTCATAGAATGGTTTGGAACCACATTTTGAACAATTTCAAAATATTACTGCAATCTGTGTTCATGTCTATAAAAATCTTTTGGATTCCCCCCCCCCCCCTCATATTGGAGATCAAAAATTACTAATATCGGAAGTAGCATGCAAGATTAATGAAGTGGTAATATTTTAAACTATTTTAAAATCATTGCCTGGTCTTATTCAAATACCAAACTTCATCTGTCCTGGATTATTACATTCCTTGCTTACCTTGCTATCTCAACTTTTGTCATATAGTGCTAATCCTTTACATTTGCTTAATGTGACAAACATTTCCCTTCAGTTGTAGACTAAATTGTAACTAGACTGTTACCAACTGAATAGTGCAAGTGTTTGAGCTGTTTTTGCTAACAGACTACATCCCAAAGAAAACTTATTTCAGTTACTATCTGTAAAGTAATTTCTTCTCAAGATAATGTATTATAGAAATATTCTACCTTTTTAGAATATTTCACTGGCTTATAACAAAAGAAAATATACTGATGACATTATATTACACATTATCATGGAAATGTTGGTTAAATTTAAGCCTACAGATATCTCCCTAATTTAAATATCCATTTGAAAATGAAAATAATATTAGTGACAACTGTCAGCTGCATAAATTGTGTAGCAATAAAATTAACATACATTTAAAGGAATATATGAACTGAAACAGAACAACGGCTTATGAATTGAAGCTAGAAATAGGAAAAATCAGCAAATAGAAAGAGAGAGAAACAAAATAGTGGCAGAAGCACAAGCAGGTGAAGTAAGAAGAATTATATCACAGTGAATTTTCACAAGAAACAGCTGATTGATGACAACAGTGCTGAGATAAATTGAAGAGGATGAAAGGGAAAGTGGGAGAGTAAGAGATGAAAGGAAAAATAGAAAAAGTTTATTATGAAGAGCAAAGAGATTACTTATGTACATCCAGTGCTTTTTCAAGGATAGCTTTTGTTGTAATTGCTTTTGCAAACTAAGCACACTATGATAAGGTGGATAATACACATGGTAATGACTATCACAACTAAGATGCTGTGAGCAAACACTATTGAAGTTGATTACTGAGCCCCAGATGTCTGATTGTAATTGTTGTGTGGGGCTGCAATAGTTCATCGTTCTCATCATCATCATTATTTCTACTGAAAGTAATTTCTCTTAAATTACAGATAGCAGGGTCCACTGGTCCTCGTTGCAAGCTCTGCCCCTCTAGGCACAAGTGTGACATTGCACTGCACATGGAAAAGAACTCCAGGTTACATTGCAATGCCACAACTCTGCTTTATCACTCTCCTTGCCTTTAATAATTCAATAATACTGAATTGTGTGTGTTTAGCTTATTCTGATTTATAATTCTATAATATTTGTAAGCATGGATTCCCTTTCACATACTACTTTTGACTACAGGGCTAACTATAAACTATATCATTTATACTACTTGGCTTCTGTAACTCATTGGTATCTTTTTACTCATACTATACCTTGATTTACTTACTAGGATATAGATCAGGAAGGAGGCATGCTTTAAGGTGCATTTGCTAGCTGGGGTTATGTAGAAATTTTCTATATGGCCAAATAGTTCCCAATTAGATTGGGAATGATTGCTTTCAGGAATTTTTAAAAAAATTAAAAGGTTAGACCCCTCTATTAAATTTTGAAAAAGAGAAGATGATATGAGGACAGAAACATAGATCAATAGTTCTGCGGACTGCTCAGCTACCCAAAGTTTTTGTATGGTAATGATGGCTCTGGGAAATTGAAGCAATCCTTATATGGTAAAATTGGAAGGAACCAATTGTCTGTAATGACTTTGTTGCCTGTTACTTTTGCAGATGAATGTTGACCTTCAGAATTATTAAATATTGATTAATTAATTATATATGATTAAAGCTGTTAACAATTAGGAAGCCTCTTTGATGTATGAACATCCTGACACTTGTTGCTGCCTCATGGCGAAGACCTATGCATTACCATCAAATAAAAGCAAATCTTTATTATTGTCATAGACCAGCATAAGGATGATGGGGTATAGTGTTTTAAATAGAATAAAGGATGCATCAAAAGAAACAATAAAAAACAAAAAATATGAAAAGCTGGAAGACATAAAGTAAAGTATATTTTAAAAGCAAGAATCTAAAAGAAGAGATAGGACCATTATCATAGATGGGTGCAGTGATAAAAAAAGATTCACATGTGAAATATTATATCAAGTTGCAGAGCATTCTAATATGGTGAACTAGCTGCTCATTAAATCTAGTTTGTAGCACAGATTATCATCCAACAAATTTTGGGTGTTGTTGCAGAGTAGCTGGCAACATTGTTTATTGCAGTAAGGTCAGTGTCTAAATGCATACGCATTACTACAGATTCCCAAGATAATTTTTTTAAATAGAAAATATTTCAGTGATCAAACTTTTTAATCCTAACAAAAATGGGCTATTTTCACAAGACAATTTTAGACAAGAAAAGAATGCTTACGAGCAAGGGGAAGTTAAGAATAAGAGTAGGGGTGGGGGGTTACCAACAAAAAGCATGCCAAAAATGCAGTTGAGAACTGATATTTAGGTTAACATTTTGGAAGTAGTATGAGTTGCATATTTACAAGATAAATGCAACACTATGTTTTACATAATCATAGTAATTAAATTTTATTAGTCATTTAATTATATCCTGCAACATATATTCAATAAATATTGCAAACAACAATATAAAATTAGGTATAATTTTTTCATAAGCACCCAGATCATTACTCTGCTTAATCAATGTATACATTCTTCCACACACAGGGACATCAGGTTAGTCCTCAGCATTGATTGTCACTTCAAGCAGCCAGAGAAACTTTTACAATTTACCATGTAATTCTAGAATCTTAGTGCAATGAAATAGCCAGCCAAAAAAAAAACCCACCAAATCATCTACTGAACCAGGGATTTTGCAAATTATAGGATACATCAAAGTAATATGAAAATCCTCTAAAAAGAGCAATATTGCAGGATCCAAATTAGCTTTTTGATTATACCCTGTCCACAAGGGCAATCTCTTTCATAATAGGGGATATTTTGTCTTTGAAAACTGCTGATAGAAGAATATTTTTAAAATGCCAAAATAAACATTATATAATATTTCATTATAAAGAAATATTCCTATTCCCTATTCCACTGGGCCCCACCCCACTCCCTGCTTCCCATCCACCCCTCTCCTTCCATCTCATTTCGCTTCACTTACCTTTTCTATCACTTTTGGGAATGGGAACCAGTTAATCTGCCACATGACCTTCCTATATGGAGGCCATGTTATGCTGTGAAGTGGGCACTATTTTGGAAGGGACTGCAGTTAATCTTTAATCCCACAATTCTCTCATCTTGTCTTATTGAATATTTTTTCAATATTTCAAGAATTAAAATAAACAGGAAATAAGAAAACAGGCATCCCTATGTTGTCTGTTTTTGTATTTCTCAAGGCTTTATTAGATCTCCATTGACAGTTATTTCATTTCTGATGAAATACAAATCACTTATCCATTTAATTTAAATGTGTCCAAAATTCATATCTTCCAAAACTTTTAACAGTAAGGTTCAATTCTTCTTTTGTTTACTTTTTATTTTGTTTCTCCAAGTATTCTGAAAAGTCCAACATATAATAATACAACAGCAGAATTGAAAGGGACCTTGGAGATCTTCTAAGGCAGGAAAGCCTATACCATTTCAGACAGATGGCTATCCAACATCTTCTTAATGACTTCCAGTGTTGGGACTTTCACAACTCCTGGACGCAACCTGTTCCACTAATGGATTGTTCTAACTATCAGGAAATTTCCTCAGTTCTAAATTGCTTCTCTCCTTGATTAGTTTCCACCCATTGCTTCTTGTTCTACCTTCAGGTGCTTTACAGAATAGCTTGACTCCCTCTTCTTTGTGGCAACACCAATATTGGAACACTGCTATCATGTCTCCCCTAGTCCTTCTTTTCATTAAACTAGACATACCCAGTTCCTGCAACTGTCCTTCATATGTTTTAGCCTCCAGCCCCCTAATCATCTTTGTTGCTTTTCTCTGCACTCTTTCTAGACTCTCCACATCATGTTTGTGGATGACTCTGAGTCTGCTTAGTGCTAACTGCAGGGGGAGGCAAGAGAACTGTGGGTTAAGCAAGGGTTAAAAGGCAAAAAATTCCTTATGCAAAGGAGGCACGTGGTTCTCTGCCTCCTTATCTGGCAGCAGCAAATCGTGCCTGTTGCCTTTTTATTTAATTTTTTACATTTTCATCATGGCGGGCAGACAAGAGGAGAGTTGAAATCCACAGCTGGAAAAGGTATGTGGATCGGACGGAGGGAGGGGGGGAATTCAAAATTATTGTAATTTAATTTGTAATTTTTTATTGTGAGGAATTTGTGTATGTGCGTGCGTGCGCGTGAGTGTTTGTTTCTTCACAGCGGTGGGGTCAGAGGAGGCGTGAAATGAGGCGGCGGAGCGCGGCAGCAGCAGGGACGTTCTCCCCGCTGTGTCCGACAGGCCAGGCATCTCACGTTTATGTCCACCATAAACACGAGACGCCTGGCCTGTCGGACATAGCGGTGGGGTCGGAGGAGGCGGGGGGTGAAGCGGCAGAGTGTGGCAAAGGCAGGGATGTTCTCGCCGCTGTGTTCGACAGGCGTCTCACATTTATGTCTGCCATAAACGCGAGACGCCTGGCCTGTCGGACACAGCAGCGGGGACGTTGCTTCTTGCCGCTGCCACGCTCTTGTCTCACCAACCATAATCCTCACCGCACGTCACTGAGATAGATAGAAATAGATAGATAGATAGATAGATAGATAGATAGATAGATAGATAGATAGAAGATAGATAGATAGATAGATAGATAGATAGATAGATAGATAGATAGATAGATAGATTCCATTCTCTCCTCTTTGTCTAATTGGTCAGGTGTAGAAATTCAGTGTTACAATTGCAAGAAAACACAAGGCAAGGTCTGAGATGCTGTTACCACAGGCTACCACATCGAAATTCTTTTTAAGAATCCGATCTCTTTCCTAATTTGAAATGCTGAGAGGTATATTGTGGATGTCCAAGTGCATCATGTGACTTTCTCATAATGCCAATCCTTTGAAAACTTGAATTTGAAGAGTATTATTATATTATTTTTGCATATCATGTTGCATGTCAGATAAAATTATGAATAGTGTATTTAAATATACAGAAATGTGTATTTGCCGGAATGTGATCAAGGTTTTAGTTCTGCTGCAACCAGTTTTGGAATATGTTTTCACTCTAGTCCAGTGAGAAGATGAAGAGAATGAGAGAGGTACACCAATGTTTAACAGAGCAGCTGCCCCTGTTACTAAGCAACTATCCTTTGTATCCCACAAGACAGATATCAGGACATCTGAGGCTTTCTCTCTCACACCTCTGTGAATGAAAAGGGATAGACACAATTGCCTTTGCAGTCCTCTTGAAGTCAGTATACACTCTTCTGTTTTGCACAAACATCATTTAGCTGTAGCCCGCTCCCTGAACATCATGCCTTGAGCACCCGAAGGAAAGGTGTTTTAAAATAAGTGCACAAATATTGTTGCTAAGCAAACTACATGGATGTGTTCATGAAGTTACTGTGATTTGGGCCAAAATCAAAACTGAATTCTTAATAAAAGACATTATTATGATACAATAATACAACTAAAAGAAAAAGGCTGTTTTGAATAGATGTTATGATGCTTATCACAAATTACGGAGACATGTAGGTTAACTTTATGTCTTAATGAAACTAGGAGAAATACTCCTACTGCATTTTTCTCCTAAAATTATTTCATTAAAGTAAGGATTCTAATAAGATGTTTTATGTATAATCCTGTATTTGGAGCAGAGTAACTGCAGTATTGCATAATGATGTATTGTACATTATATAATGGGATTTTATAATTTAAGTGATATAATACAAATTCCAATTGACCTCTCTCTCTCAGAGTTTTGTGTTGGTGCTGTTGACCTATTTAAATTATTCCAGCAATGTCACAAAAATTGTATGTGTCCAGAGCATATAAGGAAACAGGTATATTGCAAAGTGTCAGCATTGCTTGTGAGATAATTTTTAGCAGTATGCGTTGTGCACTCAAAAGAAAAATCAAATATAATAAGGCAAATGTTACAAGCTAACATTTCCTTTTTTAAATATCCATTTAACATAAATAAGGACTGATATTATGTAACTTAAAGACACATAATTTCATTTTTCATCAACTTAAGGAAGAAAATGCACAGATAAGATGTTTAAAATTGATCAAATGGTGGATATCAAACAGCCTTGCCTAATGCAATGTACTGTGTAATCACAAGCAAATCTTCTCTGGGGGGAAAATCACTGAATTCAATTATGCTATTAATCCGAGGCAAATGAGTATAGGATTTCTGCCATATTGTTCAGGTAAGCAGTGTTTTTCAACCTTGGGAATTTTAAGATGTGTGGACTTAAGTTCCCATATTTGTCCAATAAATATGCTGGAACAAGGCTACGAGGAGGTGAAGTCCATCTTAAGATGCTATGGTTAAGAAACACAGAGCCAAAGGTTGAACTACAATAGCACAAGTTTTTTTTTAAAGAACATTGATCTGAATCTAGTATCTACTAGTTGTTGGCCCATGAGGGTAGGGCAGAAAAGCATGAAACCTTATCCCTGAGGAGGTCCAAACCTTTCTATTAGCCTACCTAAAAGTAGCTCTCAGCTGTCTTATCAGCTGGAAAATGGATTTATTTAGCAGCAGAGTGTTGTGAATATTTCAGCAGTGAGATCTGTAAAAATTGTTGAAAACAAAAAGAACAAAAAAGACAGAAATGTGATCCCTGAGCTAAAAAAATAATTTCAACAGCAAACTTTCAGGGTCCATGAAATTCTACAAATAGATCCATATAGATTAGGATAACATGGAACATTCTTTTCTGTGACTTTTGAAAAATAAGAATAGGCCAATAAGATTTGGATAAATTGCTCTAATATTTAAAGGTTTAATATTTTAAATTTAATATAATATAAATTTAATATTTATATTATCTAGAGAGCAATTGTATATACTTTTACATATTAATACTGCTTATAAACTATCAATCTAGTTGGCAAACCTATCAACATAATAATTATTTAAAATGCCAAGATTATTAGCCAAACCACAAAACAATAAACTATAATTAACAAATTATTTTATATACATTCTAATTTTCTAGTGGAATGTCTTGACTTGTTTCCAAAAGGAAGTGAGAGAAGACAAGAAGATTTAGCACAGAGTTTAGAGTTTCTTGAGAAACCCTAGGAGTTATGAGTTTAATTGAACTACAAAGTGATAAAATGGAATAGGTCAATAAACTTTAAAGCAGGGGTGAAATCTTCCTGGTCCAGTTTGGCTGAACGAGGAGGAATGATTGTCACTGGTTCTGCAACCTGGTAGTAAAAAAAAAAGCTTCCAGGATTGCATGGCTCAGCTGTGAGCTGCGAGATCATCGAAAGCTTTTTTCCCACTTTTTAAAGCATTTTTTTCCTGCTGATTCAGATGAATAGGCCAAAAAAAAAATGTTTTACAAAGGGGAGGAAAAGTTTCCGACAATCTTTCGGATCAGCTCTGAGCCATGCGATCGTCAGAACCTCCCCACCACCACCACTTTTTACAGCATTTTTTTCCTGCCTATTCACCTGAACTGCTTTAAAAAATGCTTTAAAAAGTGAAAAAAAGTTGGCCCCACCCACCCATTCACATTACCCCCATCACCACCAAGCCACAGAACTGGTACAAAAAAAAAAAAAGATTTCACCACTGCTTTAAAGTCTTGGAGAAATGCTAGGATTAATGCCATATAGACCTTAAGTATTAAGATTAATATCTTGAATTAGACCCTGAAATCTAATAGAAATTTGTAAAAATGTAGATCAGAATTGTTATTTAATGGGCAAGAGTTCTTTTGTAGTGATTAGCTAGGTATTTGCTTGCATTTGGCCAGATCAAATAGTTTTTAAGAAATTCCTTGAATTGCATTACATGCACATATTATGTCATATTAATGATCATCCTTTACATTAGTTTATATTGTCTACTTGACTTTTAAAATGCTAATCAAGGAGCATGCCTCCATAGAATCAGCTCTGATAATGTTCCATTTTCCAGATGTTGAAACTTAGAGTAGAGATGGAAATTGGCAGGTTTGGTGACCTAAGTTCTCTAAGAACAAAAAGAACAACTTTAATGGCCAGAAAAAGCCAAATGAGAAATGAAAACATTTTGAAGTCATAAAACATTTGAGGTATTTTCTTAAATGTCTTCTTAAGCTTAGTAGTTGTCAATTTTGGCAACTTTGAGATGTGTGAACTTCATTCTCGCTGGGGAATTCTGGTGATTGAAATCCATATGTCTTAAAATTGCCATGATGAGAAACACTGTCCCATTCTCTTATCCTCATTAACAATTTTGTACCACAGGCCCTTTCTTCTGTACTTCATCCTCCTGTATTTTCAAGCAACAATTCTTCCACTTGGAGCACATAAACGCTTATAGCTGCCAGTTTGCTTCTACGTATGGAGAGAGAGAGAGAGAGAGGGAGGAAGGGAGAGAGAGAGAGAGAGCGCAAGAGAGGGGGGGGGGCTTATCCTTGTCACAGTACATTGGCAATAAGAGGGAGGGAAGAAGTGCCAGAAGATAAGAGAATTGGGAATTCCTGCCAATGGGAAGACCACTTCCCTCTCCCCATGTTCAGGCCAAATTCACTTTGCAGAATTTCTTCTATAGCAAAGTTCAGGCAACTAATTATTGGTTCAGTTCCTCAATATTGCACAGGTAGTCCTTGACTTATTATAGTTCATTTAATGACTGTTTGAAGTTACAACAGCATTGAAAAAAGGGATATATGACCATTTTTCACACTTAACAATGATTATAGCATCCCCCCGGTCATGGGAACAAAATTCAGATGATTGGCAAGTGACTCCTATTTATGATGATTGCAGTGTCCTATGATCATGTGATCCCCTTTGTGACTTTCTGACAAGCAAAGTTAATTGGAGAAGACAGATTCATTTAAGAGCTGTGTTACTAATTTAACAACTGCAATGATTCACTTAACAATTGTGGCAAGAAAGGTTGTAAAATGGGGCAAATTTCACTTAGCAACTGTCTCACTTAGCAACAGAAATTTTAGGACAAAATTGTGGTCATAAGTCAAGGACTACCTGTAGAAGAATCTATGGATGGATATTTAGTTTCATTCGGGGAGGGGGCAGAAATCATTGAGAAGTTGGAATAGTGAAATGGATGCTGAGGAATATAGGATTGACTGGTTCAATACTGCAACATTTTGTTGTAGACAGCATTTGGTCTGTCTATAAATGTGTGTGTGTGTGTGTGTGTGGACACACACAGAGAGACACACACACAAAATATAGAAGGAATCTCAACTGTACCATAAAAATTGCATGGCTAGCTGAATTTTTATACTTCAATTAATCTTTTTTTTTTCTTCTGAGATTTTCTTTTTCTCCCTCTTTTACCCTTCCCTAAGCAATTTAATAGCCTGGACATTCTTTTAAATGTTATTTTAAAATCATGAAGAGAAAAACTGCAATTTATTTTATGTATTGCAAAAGTAGAGAATGCCAGAAATAATCTCCATTTAATGGGTTGGCAGCCATGGCTACTAATCTTTCAAGTGCTACTGGATTTTCCCTTGTACAGGATATGAAAAAGAGGAGGGTATTTCCCCCCCACAAGATTAAAGAATCACTGTGGTTTAAAGGCTTAATATGATGGTGTTTGTACTGGAAGAGCTCAGAGGTCTCCAGTTCTGAGCACAATTGGATGCAGCATTAGAGTTATTTATGAAAACAAAAAAAAGTGCTCCTGGGTAGATGTGATCTATCATTGGAGATGTGTTGTGGCATGAAACTGTAAAGCTGTCGGTATTTTTTCAGCGCCTGGCAGGATCCTCTGCTCTGGGAGGGCCAGAAGCGGGAGTCGTTCTGTATATGAATCCAGGCTATTGTTCTGTGCATACTTTTTTTTTTTTAAAGTATCACAAAGCAGACTGTTACTTATTCAGATGCAGGAGCTCCTTCCATCACGCAAGACAGCCCATTCAAGTCACATGCCAGAGGTCTCCTCAGAATGGGCTGTCGCAGCTGCTTCAAATTTGCTGTCTAACATAAGAAGCAGTTGGACCAAGCTGACAGCAGTCAGCTTCCCAGCCTCCGCAGAAGACAAGGAAAAGATCTGGGATTCAAACGCTATGTTTGCTGAGGAGCTGTGGCTTGACAATGAGAAAGCCCATGCTGTGGTTCACAAATCAAAGCAAGGACGGAAGCGCCAAGAACTCCTGGCCGTAGCCTTGGGGGTTAAGATGGGAGTGAAAGGGGCACTCTTGTGGCAACCGCTGAAACTCTTTGCCTATTCACAGATAACCTCCTTGGTCAGAAGAGCGGCACTGACTCAGAATGACAACCATTTCAACTATGAAAAAACACACAATTTTAAGGTAAGGACCTTTATGCTGTAAACCCTTTGTGAACTTATAGCTTACCTATCTTTTACTTAATCTGTCAGGTTTTGTTGCTTCCTGAGTGTTGGTGTCTCTGGGTGACTTCTTTTTGAGATGAAATAAGATTCATTTAATATAGATAAGAAATACTGGCTGGCTTAGAAATGCAAAGCTAGGGCTCCAAAAAAAGAAGGGGGGGTCTAATTGCAGTTGATCTTGCTGAAACAGAAATTTCTCCTCCTTGTGACTCACAGATCATAAGGCTTCATGTGAAACAAAGTCTCATTAAATTAGTAATAATTCAGTGCTGTATTTTCAAATATATCCTGATAGGATTCAACTCAAAATTGCAACTATATGCTTTGTAAGTACATTTGTCTGATTCATGATTTCTCATAGTTATGTGTGTTATAAAATTAATATCTAAATGATTCTGCCAGATTTTTACTTCTGCCTACGAAATGTAATCCTTACATTTACCGTTTATGTCAAATGAAAAGTACATGAAATTATGAGACACATAAAGAGTGGCCTGTGATTAGACTCCGTGTAACCAGAGCTGTTGCAATAAAGGAAAACTTCCTCACTCTGGGTTTACATTTAGAAAGAGTCATTTTCCCCTTCAGACAGTGTTTGGGATGACGTGCGTAAGTATGAAAGGTGACTCATTTTGTAGTACTTGGCTTCCAAGCATCTGGATCTGTGTCTGTAGTGGGAACAGCTGCATCCATTCCATAATGAGACATTGTCCAGTTATTGCAGTTAAAAGTATTTGAACTCTTGAGAATAAATAAAGAAAAACCCATAGTTATCATCAGGTTTGGAAACACATTCTGTAACGCCTCATTTATTGGCAATGAAGTTATGCTTGTGCTAATCACTGCCTTAAAAATAGCTCTGGAATTCTGAATGTATGGAACTCCTGTTTGAATATATGCATTTGATTTTGTATAAATATTGAGCAATAAATATGCAGACACCATCCAATTACTAATGTAATAGAGTAAAGAAAAACAAAAATCTATTGCCAGAGGATTTGTTAAATTGACAATTTATTCTTCAAGGGACAGATGGCAGCTATTATGGACCCTATCCAAGAACAAACACAATGTGTTCACAAACCATACTCTTTCTACATATATCTGAATGCATACCTGCATAGCAGATTACTGCATTTTTTAAAACAATTGCAGTAATTTGAATAAGTACACCCATATAAAGATTTGTGGAGATAGCAATATTTTATCTTGATTCAAACAGTATACAAAAGGTAGTGTAATTACACAAAACAAACCTATCAAGCCCATTACTTTGAAATCATTTAGTCAACAAAAAATTATCAGATATATCATTTTCTTCTCTGACAAGACCTTCAATGCATTTTTAAGTTATTTAGCAAATGGTTCATTTATAAAATGGTTCATTTTTGAAAGGATGGAAATATGTGTTTCATTGAACAGTGTTGAGCAACAATATTAAAGCATTGTCCTAGTACTTTTAAGTTGAAGGATTTAAAAGTATTGAAATAACATTTTAATTATCCGTGTCATTGTTTTTTCAAAGAGAGAAAAGGGAAATCCTTTTTAAATCCTCTTTTAAGCATTCTTAATTCTTATAAATTTCCTTTTAATAATCATTCATCATAAAAAAAAGATTTCACTTTAGTTGGAAAAATATTTTCTCAGGACATATTTTTCACATTGACCTATGCATTCTTTCTTCCATCTTTGAAATTCTTTTGTTTGGTCTCTGATTTAAAACTGGATATGTGCCCAGTTTTATTTATAAAGGTATTTAAAAATCTTTTATTTGTTCACTGTAGCTCTTTAGCATAGCCTTTTTCTTCATATTTAAAAAGTTTAAGTTTAAGCAGTAAATCATATAATTTCTTTTACAAACCTTAAATGGATAGCCTAAAAAAATCGATATATGTTTTTGCTAGTATAAGAAGTTTAAAAATCTGAAATGACCATATAGCTATTACCTAATAGAGCAAATGTCTATTTTAAGTCATATTATAGTAAATAAAACATTGTCAATGTACATGCTGTAAACTATTTTGAAAAAATTAAGACATTTTTCTGCAATGTAACATTTACTATTTATTCACCTTAAGTAATCTCATTATATATATGAGACCCAGTTTGATTTAATGATTAAAATACCAAGCTAAAAGCCAAGTGACCGTGACTTTTAGTCAGTGTGGTTTTCAGCCAGCTTGGGCAGGTTCGGGCAAACTGGTTATTAAATTGCTGGCTGGCACCGCCCCTTCCTGCCCAGACCTTTACAGGAGTCCCCACGTGCCCTGTTTTGGCTCTCAGGTAAGTCAGGCAGGCCTATGAGGCCCAAAACAGGGCATGGGGGTACAACCCCCTACATCCTACATTTGCTCCCTGGAGGCTGCAGGCAGGCCTACTAGGCAGAAAAGAGGGCACAGGGGGCAAGGATGCCCCCCCTGCCTATTTTTGCTCCCAGGAGGCTGCAGCAAAGGCTACTGGATCCAAAATGGGGCATGCAGGGGGAGATGTCACCCCATAGCCTGTTTTTGCTTCCAGGGAAGTGTAGGAGGCTGAGTGCTGCCTGTCACACCCCCTGGCCATGCCCACCATGGCCATGCCCACCCAGCCAGTCATTAGAGCAAAGAACAGGTTGTTAAATTATTTGAATCCCACCAACGTGTTTTAGTCCCACCTTAGGCATGAAAGGCACCACAGGCTCAGAGGGCTGTGGTTGTGGGGAAAAGAGGAAGAGGAAAGATTATTGTGTTTATTCACTGCCTTGAATTATAAAATATAATATGGTATATATGTAACATTAACATTAACATATCAAGACAAATTATATAGTAATTTGCCTTAATATAGCATTTATCCAAGGTGGTATTTAATTCATTTATTAAAAAAACATTTATATATACAACAGACATTAAAAGCAAAGAGTGGCAATTAAAATTGGTAACATTTTATTAAAAACGGATAGTGTTGTGACTACATACACAGGACCACTATTTTACAGTCTAGTCCTAACATTGAAAAAAAAAGAATTTGTGCCTTCATAAGAGAATTATAACGTATTCAGATATGAAGTTACATTTCAGCAATAATACTTAAGACTTATATACCATTTTATAGTCCTTTACAGTCCTCTCTAAGCAGTTTACAGAATCAGCCTGTTGCCCCCAAGTCACAATAAAAATAGAGATAGTATTTCCTCTAGTGTGATTTTTGTCTAGACTACCTGACAAAGATTACACAAAAATGGCCCCATGGACATCTCAGCTTGATTACAAATTGATGTTTGTAATCTACAAGTCATGTTAACTGCCCACAAATCTCACAATGATCTTCCATCAAAATACTGACCAGATCCTACATTGTTTTGCTTCTAGAATTTTGCATACAATATCAAATTACTTATTACCATGTTTCCCCCAAAAATCAGACCAAGATCTGTATTAAAAGCTGTAGGGTTTATTATGGGGGAAATACAATATTGAATGAGTCTTCTGAATAACGAACATAATTGGGGTTTATTTTTTGGGTAGGCCTTATATTACAGTTGGGTCTTATTTTCAGGGGGAAATGGTAGTATATTTCTCTTATTAGTCAAATAATATTCAACCTCAAAGTGACCAAGGCATGAATGATTGATTCAAAGTACTGTTAATTTGCCATACAACAAAAAGTAGTATTTCTGGAATTCTTGCAATGTCTATCTCATCTCCTGGCTTACTTCAAAGGGCTGATATCAGTCTTAAAAACTTGTCCCAAACCTTCACTGTCCCTTTTTTATGGGGAACAAGATTAAGGAGAAGCTGTTTGAGTTTTTTTCTCATATTCTCTACTTTCCTAGAATCAATAGCTATTTTTCCTCTCCTACCTTTTCTGAAGGTCTGAACTAAATTTCTCTACAGTCTATCTACAACCTACAAATTAGTTCAACTATTTTCATATACTCCTTAAATAGCTATTGTTTATTATTATTTCCTATTTTAGAAAATACTAAAAATGTTAGTCTATTAAAATCCTAATATATTTTAAAGAATCAATTGATTGAAATATGAGTTGCCATATAAAATATGAGTTCACATTTAAATTCTGCAACTACAAAAAGATTAAATAAATAGAACTATTGCCAAATTGAACTATAACAATAAATCAATCTTCAACAGATGTATTGGATTTCAACTCCTATAATCTTCAAGCCAGGAATATGAGCTGAAATACAATACATTTGATGGACAACAAGCTGGCAAGACTTTGTAAAATTATAGTACATCATTATGTGAAAAGAATCAGAACTTGCAAGGACTCCCCCAATTTTATTTTTAACAATCAATTTTCACTGATATGTTCAGTAAAATAATTTCTCATGCCTATACTTTACTAAAACAAATACTATCAAAACATGGATTATGAGATTGGCTTGATTTTTTTACGGTTTTCTTTTAATATGTGAAAAAATATGATTGTTGTGAGCTACCTAGAGTTGTTGAAAGTTGGGTGGCATACAAGATTAATTTATTGTCATAGTTTGTGGCATAATCAGCCAGAGGTTCAGACTGGATTTCATATTTTTGTTTGTCTCATGAGTCCTTTTCAAAGATCTGGAATAGGTAGATGTGGATAATACAATAATACAATATGAAGTTGGAAGGGACCTCGGAGGTCTTCTAGTCCAACCCTCTGCCTAGGCAGGAAGCCCTATACCATTTCAGGCAAATGGCTATCCAACATCTTCTTAAAGACTTCCAGTGTTGGAGCATTCACAACGTCTGGAGGCAATCTGTTCCACTGATTAATTGTTCTAACTGTCAGGAAATTTCTCCTCAGTTCTAAGTTACTTCTCTCCTTGATTAGTTTCCACCCATTGCTTCTTGTTCTACCTTCAGGTGCCTTGGAGAATAGTTTGACTCCCTCTTCTTTGTGGCAACCCCTGAGGTATTGGAACATTGCTATCATGTCTCCCCTAGTCTTTCTTTTCATTAAACTAGACATACCCAGTTCCTGCAACCGTTCTTCATATGTTTTAGTCTCCAGTCCCTTAATCATCTTTGTTGCTCTTCTCTGCACTCTTTCTAGAGTCTCCACATCTTTTCTACATCATGGTGACCAAAACTGAGTGCAGTATTCCAAGTGTGGCCTTACCCAAGGCATTATAAAGTGGTATTAACCCTTCACGTGATCTTGATTCTATTCCTGTTTATGCAGCCTAGAACTGTGTTGGCTTTTTTGGCAGTTGCTGCACACTGCTGGCTCATATTTAAATGGTTGTCCACTAGGATTCCAAGATTCCTCTCACAGTTACTACTATTGAGCAAGGTACCACCTATACTGTACCTGTGCATTTTGTTTTTCTTGCCTAAATGTAGAACCTTACTCTTTTCACCATTGAATTTCATTTTTTAGATAGTGCCCAATGTTCATGTTTGTCAAGATCCTTCTGTATCTTAAGCCTATCTTCTGGAGTGTTGGCTATTCCTGCCAGATTGGTGTCATCTGCAAAATTGATGAGTTCTCCATTTATTCCCTCATCTAAATCATTGATGAAGATTTTAAAGAGTACTGGGCTTAAAACAGAGCCTTGGGGTAATCCACTGCATACTTCCCTCCATGTAGATGCAGTTCCATTGAGGACTACATGTTGAGTGCGGTCATTCAGCCAGTTACAAATCCATCTGGTGGTGATGCTGTCCAACCCACATTCTTCTTTTTTATCTAGTAGTAGGTTATGTACCTTATCAAATGCCTTACTGAAGTCCAAGTAAACTATATCGACGGCATTCTTCTGGTCCACTAATTTTGTCACTTTGTCAAAGAATGCAATAAGATTAGTCTGGCAGGATCTGTTTTTGACAAACCCATGTTGGCTTTGGACTATTACTTTGTTTACTTCTAGGTGATCACTAATTCGTTGCTTGATTATCTTTTCCAGAATCTTTCCTGGTATTGAGGTCAGGCTGATAGGTCTATAGTTTCCTAGATCTATTTTTTTTCCTTTTTCAAAAATGGAACCATATCAACTCTTTTCCAGTTCTCTGGCAATTCCCTAGTGATCCAGGATCTCTGAAAGATATAGTTCAGTGGTTCTGAGATTGCATCTGCCAGTTCCTTCAGAACCCTGGGGTATAATCAGTCCGGTCCTGGTCATTTGAACTTGTCTAGGGTAGACAGGTGCTCACTTACCATTTCAATTTGTGAAATCTTCCCTATTTCAATTTGTGTTACTAATCTGATTTTTGTGGTGCTGTTTTTGATAGGTTGGACTGTCTTATCCCTTTGTGTAAAGACAGATGAAAAACATGAGTTAAATAGTTCTGCTTTCTCCATGTTGCTTATCACCTTGCCACTTTCTCCCAGCAATGGACCAATTGTTTTCTTAACCTATTTCTTGTTTTTAACATGTTGGAAGAAGCTTTTTTGTTATTTTTTACTTTTGTGGCAAGCCTTTCTTCATTATGAACCTTAGCTTTCCTACTTCATCTTTACAGGCTTGAGCTATTTGCTGATATTCTGCCTTAGTTATGTTTCTCTTTCCACTTTTTATACTTAACTTTTTTGTCTTTCAATTTGTCAGAGTTCTTTATGCAGCCAAGCTGGTTTCTTTTGGGAGCTGTTATTTTTCTTCTTCATTGGTATTGTGCTAGACTGAGCTTTTGTAATCTCATTTTTCAAAATTTCCCAAACTTCTTGAGTTGTTCCCTTGAGGATTCTCATCCATGGAATTCTTCCCAAGCTCTCTCTAAATTTATTGAAATTAGCTCTCTTAAAATCCAAGACTCTAGTTTGACTTTGTTCTACTACTTGTGTTTGCATAATGTTGAATTCCAATATTGCATGGTCACTTGCCCCCAGGGTTCCTATGGCTTCAACATCTTCTATCATTTCTTCTCTGTTAGTGAAAATTAAGTCTAATATGGCCGATCCCCTTGTTCCCTTCTCTACGTTTTGGGAAAGAAAGTTGTCTGCTAGGTTTATTAGGAACCTGTTGGATCTTTTACTTGGTGCAGAGTTTGTTTACCAGTTGATGTCAGGGTAGTTAAAATCCCCCGTTACTATTGTGGTGTGCTTCCTACATACCGTAGTTAGCTGACTAGCAAAAAGTTCATCTACTTCCTCTGCTTGGTTGGGTGGCCTGTAGTATCGACCTATGGCAATGTCATTTCCCCCACAACCTTTAATATTGACCCAAATGCATTCAAGATAGTTCTCATCATTGTTGTGCTCTATTTCTGTAGAGATGTAGTTATTTCTTATATATAGTCAACTCCACCTCCTCTTTTACTTGGTCTATTTTTTAAAAATAATTTAAATCCTTCTAGCTGTATGTTCCATTTGTAGGTTTCATCCCACCAAGTTTCTCTAATGGCAACAATATCATATTTGCCCTCATTTACTTGAATTTCTAATTCATCCTGTTTATTCCTTGACCCCTTCCAGTCCGGCTTCAGACCTGGTTACAGCACAGAAACCGCTTTGGTCGCATTGACCGATGATCTCTGGAGAGCCAGGGATGGAGGCCATGCGTCCATCCTGGTTCTCCTTGACCTCTCGGCGGCTTTCGATACCATCGACCATGGTATCCTTCTGCGACGACTGCGGGAGGTGGGGGTGGGAGGCACTGTTCTACAGTGGTTCTCCTCCTACCTCTCGGACAGGTCACAGTCGGTGTTGGTTGGGGGGCAGAGATTGTCCCCTAGGCCCCTAACATATGGGGTGCCTCAGGGTTCGGTCTTATCCCCCCTACTATTTAACATCTACATGAAACCGCTGGGAGAGATCATTCGGAGGTACGGGATAAAATACCATCAATACGCGGACGATACTCAGTTGTATCTGTCTGCCCCGTGCCAACTCAATGAAGCGGTGGACGTGATGAACCGGGGTCTTGAGGCCGTTAAGAACTGGATGAGGGCTAACAAACTGGTACTCAACCCGGACAAGACCGAGTGGCTGTTGTGTTTCCCTCCCAATAATTTGGCCAGTGTTCCATCGCTCAGGCTGGGGGGTCAAATTTTACACCCCTCAGATAGGGTTCGCAACTTGGGAGTCCTCCTGGATCCACAGCTGACTTTTGACCATCACCTGTCAGCTGTGACCAGGGGGGCATTTGCCCAGGTTCGCCTGGTGCGCCAGTTGCGACCCTACCTGAACCGGGAGGCTCTCACAACAGTCACTCGAGCCCTTGTGACCTCTAGGCTGGAATACTGCAATGTGCTCTACATGGGGCTGCCCTTGA
This sequence comes from Thamnophis elegans, assembly GCF_009769535.1. NCBI lineage: Eukaryota > Metazoa > Chordata > Lepidosauria > Squamata > Natricidae > Thamnophis > Thamnophis elegans. The sequence goes on from NC_045558.1 coordinate 43,582,466, forward strand.
AGAGCATCCGGCGACTGCAGCTAGTCCAGAACGCGGCCGCGCGAGTGATTGTGGGCGCACCGCGGTTCGCCCACATAACACCCATCCTCCGCGAGCTACGCTGGCTACCTGTTGATCTCCGGGTGCGCTTCAAGGTGCTACTTACCATCCATAAAGCCCTCCATGGTAGTGGATCTGAGTACTTGAGAGACCGCCTCCTGCCAATTACCTCCCTTCGACCTATTAGATCGCACAGATTAGGCCTCCTCCGAGTTCCATCCGCCAGTCAGTGCCGACTGGCGACTACGCGGAGGAGGGCCTTCTCTGTAGCAGCTCCGACCCTTTGGAACGATCTCCCTGTGGAGATTCGTACCCTCACCACCGTCCAGACCTTCCGCACAGCCCTTAAGATCTGGCTATCCCGTCAGGCCTGGGGATAAGGATTACGCCGCCCCACCCAAATGTTGAATGACTGTTGTGTTTTATTGTTATTATTTTGTTTATTCACGTATTATAGCAGTAGACTTATATACTGCTTCCTAGGGCTTTCAGCCCTCTCTAAGCGGTTTACAGAGAGTCAGCATATTGCCCCCAACAATCTGGGTCCTCATTTTACCCACCTCGGAAGGATGGAAGGCTGAGTCAACCCTGAGCCGGTGAGATTTGAACCGCTGAACTGCTGATCTAGCAGTAGCCTGCAGTGCTGCATTTAACCACTGCACCACCTCGGTATTGTGTTATATTGTTATATTGTGTTATATTGTCTTGCACTCCCCTTCCCATGAATTGTAAGCCGCCCTGAGTCCCCTCAGGGAAAAGGGCGGCCTATAAATAATAAACAATTCAATTCAATTCCTCATACTCTGCATTGGTGTATAGACATTTGAGTCCATTTTGATTGACCCTGTGATAACTGTCTACATAACCTGTGTTATGCCTGACTCCCCCTATTTTCTTGCCACTTGTATGATTCATGCATATGGTATGGCACTCACTATTAAATGCTTGGTTTTGCTTGACAGCAGGAGTGATAATCTTATCTGCACAAACATCTATGTTACATGCACTGATAATCCTATGAGTTTTAGATTGCTGGGGACAGAAATGTTCTGTATCAATTAATTCTCTGTCCCCGCTGTTCAGTTTAAAAATTTGTGAATTTAATGCCAAGTAACTCAGTCTCTTTCTTGGATGGGTGCAAACCATCTCTTTTGTACAGTTTTTCATTGGACCAGCTGCAGGCATCATGACTAATAAAACCAAAGCCTTCCCTTTTACACCACTCCTTTAGCCACACATTAAACTCTGCTACTTGCTGGCCCTTCCCTTTTTGTTCCTTATATACTGGTAAAACCCCTGAAAAGATAAGCCTACAACCTACACTACTAAGTTCATACCCCAAGATCTGGAAATCATTCTTCACAAAAAGTACATCTTTTTGGGACAGATCATTTGTGCCAAGATGTATAATAGCATGAACGTCACAGTCCTTACTTGCATTCCTGACTATCTTAAGAATATGCCTCTTATCTCTGCTGGCAGTAGCACCTGGCAGACACCGGATGTTTGCTTGTATTACTGATATCATTGCAGGATCTAAGCTGTTCCAAATAAAATTGTCTTTTGCAAATGATGAATTTGTCAGTGTTGATGGTGTTCAAATGGTGCTTCGGTTGTTTTGAAATTCCACTCAAAGTTTCTGTTACTATTGGTACTACTTTTGCTTTCTTTTGCCACAGTCATTCAATTTCTATTTGTTGGTCTTTGTTATTTGTTAAGACCATAATTACTACCTTTCTATGATGTTATCCAGATCCAAAATATCCCTGTAATTAATTTTAGAACATTTCAATCAGTTTAGAAAATTAAAACCATAATAATGGAATCAACAATTATTAAGATTTGAATCATGGATTCAATTGCTTTCCTTATAACACATGATGGGTGTGAAAATTGGACTTTGAAGACATATGTCAGAAACATTATTGATAATTTTGATCTTGAATAGCTAAGAAAACAAATAGATCATAGAACACATCGATCCAGAGTTGTCAAAGTACAAATGATCAATATCTTTTTGCATCTATTTTATTTTATTCAAAACAAGGTCAAAATGCAAAACTTTAAAAAAAATCCAGAAAAGTATTTTAAAGGGGGGGGGGAGAAAAACCCAAACCAGCAAGAAAAAAAAAGGTACGTCAAAAAACCCCAATACATATTATCCTTCCTAATTTAATACTTTAATATAATTATTATATCATTGATTCAAAACACTCCCCTCAAAAAAACCTGATTATTGACCTGTCTTGTATATATTATATTAGTGAATAATAATACTAGAATAATAATAAATACTAGAATTTTGCTGATTTTATCTGTGGTGCCTTTGATGTAAAAGACAAGGGCGATGCCGTTGTCCTGTTCTATGTCTTGGTTTTTGTGGGGAGTCTCCCTTTGGATTAGGTTGGTAATTGTTTTTCTTTGGAATCCATTGGAGATTAATATGTTTGTGAGAATGTGTAATTCAATTTTCAGGTGGTCTTTGTCAGCGTTTGGTTCTGGAGATGAGGGTCTTGGCTACAGAGTTGATCTGTGCAGGGTGGTGATAGGATTGTGGATTTATGTAGCAGTTGATGTTTTGTTTTTGTTTTTGTTTTGTTAGATGGTGTGTCCTAGGGAGCCATTGAGGTTTTTGTAGATTAGGACATCCAGAAAGGGAAGTTGGTTGTTTGCTTCTATTTCCATAGTGAATTGTATTTTGGGGTGTAGGCTGTTGAGATGTGTGAGGAAGTTGTCCAGTTTTTCCTTCCCGTGTGGCCAAATCACAAAAGTGTCATCAACATATGTAAGCCAGAGTTTGGGTTTGTGTTCAGATTTATCTAAAGTGTTAGTTTCAAAATGTTCAATGTATAAGTTTGCGATGACGGGTGAGAGGGGTGATCCCATGGGTGCTCCTTCTATCAGTTTGTATCTTTGTCCATTATGGATGAGGTATGTGTTGGTTAGGAAGTGGTTGGTCAGGTCCAGGATGTGTTTAGGGGGGTTGTGCTTGTTCTGGATAGCTGTCAAGGCTTTTTTTATAGGCACTTGGGTGAAGAGGGATATGACATCAAAGCTCACGAGTAGGTCACTGAGTTGTAGGTTTTGTTTCTTTATTGTTTCTATGAAGTGGAGTGAGTTTTGTACATGTGAGGTGATGGATTCTACGTAGGGTTGGAGTTGTTTGGTGAGGAATTTGGCAAGATTCTGTAGAGGTGAACCTATGGAGCTGACTATGGGTCACTTCAACAAGAGAATAATTATGGAAACCATCAAAATAGAGAAACACCCCCACAGCATGAATAAACGTGACGATACCTCCCATCTACCAGATATCTGGAAACCAGCCCTAGTCAACAAACGAGCCCCACCCACCACCCAGGCCATTACAACACAAAACAACAATGGACACACAGCCAGCACCAATCATCACCAATCTACTGATCTTGATACAGCCCCACATCCAATCAATCCACTTACTGAAACAACACCAGCACTCCACACACACACACCAAGATTTATAGAAAGACGGCAGCTCTGATCACACTTTTAAGATGAAAACACTAGCCTGAGGATGGCAAATGAGACCTTGCCGAAACGTTACCAAGATAGAGATCGAGATCGAGATCGAGATATAGATATATTTGTTTTTGTAGATTTTCACGGGTGTAGGTATGCTGGTTTTGTTGTATTCAGGTCTTTTCCTGGGTAAGATTGAGATTGTCTTGGCAATGTTTCGGCAAGGTCTCACTCGTCATCCTCAGGCTGGTGTTTTCGACTTAAAGTATATATATCTCCAAGTATTTATAATGAGAGGCTGCATCAAGACAACTAATCAGGCTGAACTATAAATTGCAATTAAGAGAAATAAACTCTTTGTTTCCATGTAATGGTTGTCAGATCAAATGATGATGATGATGATGATGATGGAGGAAGAGGAGGAGGAATAATAATCATGCAAGCAATTTGAGCATGCATTATATTCAGTAATTAGTGGCAACTTTTCTTTCAGTTAGTGGTGTTAGCATTTCAGTGGATAAATCACTGATCACTGGCTTCACAGTAGCCTACAGAAGAGATGTACAGAGAGCAGCACAGAATGGTCCTGTTTCATACACAATATAAGAGCAAGTTGGTGACAGCAAGCTCTAGGATGCGAAAAGGGCATGGCAATCGCAGATGTGTGGATGAACTCTGAGAAACAACATCCAAGGCTTAACAATTTGATAGTCACCATGTGTTCTTTTTTACTCTGTTTAAGTGGAATATGATCTACTTTGACCTTTTCTCTTGTAATTTCAGCTGTCATTTTTAATAGCATTGAGTTAAAAAAAAAACCTTAATGTTCCCAGCTCCTGCTACCTAGCAGGTAATTTCTTCCCTATTTTAAAAAGAACTACTTAGATTATTTTTCCCATTTCACAATACCCACATTAAAGTTGTAATTCACATCAATGGCAGAGCAATGACCTATCAGACTAAATATAATGATTGGAAAGAATTCTAGTCTCCTCCAGATTTCTGACTTTTGCAACTAGCACAGTGAAACTCATTCAAATACACCTGATGTGAAGTTTCCAAAAAATGACCTAATTAATTTACGAGCCTCGAGACAAAGTTCAAAAGAAATCCAGTCATTTATTAGTATCAACATTTTGGCATGTTCTTCTGTGGAGCCGAAACTGATTTCCACTTAATTGCATTTGAACTATATCCCCTCCCTTCTGTCTGTGTCATAAATTACATCCACCAATAAGGTGCTGCGGCAGGCTATGAACATAAGCATTTCACGTACCAGCTGTATGGAATTCTTCTCCCTCCCTTTCAAAATTATTTAATAACTAACTTTATTTAAGTTGTCCTATATTCTAAATTTGTTTTTTTATATATAAAAGAGAAAGTTGGACAAATGAAATTGTTCCAACATATTTCAAAGAAACTGATTATAATAAATATTTAATGCTTTTTGATTTAAAAATATTTTACATTTTTAACTTCAGTTCACTGTAAGGAAAGAGACTGTGTTATAGCCTGTTTAAAGAGACTAGGATCTTTTCAATTGAGGAGTATCTGGGGCCTTACCAACCCTTCTGGGGCTTCAGCTGATAAATTAACTCTCATGTTCAAAAGTATTAGAGATTCATTAGACTGAAATATATACACTTGGATTGCCATCATGACTATATTTGAATTGCTTTTTGTACCAAGTACAAAAAGATTAATTCATTTAGAGAAACAATGTTGAAAAATTAGGAAAACCTATCACTTTATAAACAGACCTTCAGTATATTTTTAGAACGAGTCTAAACAAAGTTTTTAAACAGCCAACAATATCCTACGCTTGATTCACATGCTAATTTTCCCCACATATGTTGTACTCTTCTCCTCCCAGTAATTCCATTTGTTATTCAGAGTGCTTTATCTGCCAAGGTCATGAGCAAATTTGAGAGGGAGAGGAAATGAACAAAATCATTAAGGGCTTTCCACCTGTTTTTTCCCCTCCTATAATTATATCATCATTATATTATCTTCAATTTAGTGTGATGAATTTAAATTCCCAGGAGATACCTAAGAAGAGGAAGCCTCCTTTATTTCTTCTTTCCAGTGTATCTTCCTTGTGAATGAAACTTTTCCTTTTTTCTCTCCCCCCCCCCCCCCCGCTTTTCCATTGATAGCTTTCCCCGTTGCCTTACATATATCCTTCATTGGACTTTGTTGAAGAAACCCATTTTTAAGATATAAGAGTAAAGACACTTTTGATTTAGTCTTTAGGAACCTGCAAAACTTTTTTCCACTTATTTATTGTAAATCACTGAGAATAGATGGAAGATTTTGTGCTACAGAGATGTAATAAGTAAATACATATGTGCAGCCTTAAGGGCAATTTTGGTAATGCCTTCTTATTCCCTCAGATTCTTCACATTTAGTAGTTTTTCAGGACCCAAGTGTTATTCATGGCTATTACCTTTTTATAGTGACCTAGGCTATTAGCTTCCTAATATTCCCAAAAAGTAATGCATATATATTTGGAAAGGGTTTAAAACATACTAATTTCAGTTAGGGAAGAAACTAACTAGAGCCTGGGCAATTGGACTCATGGAACATGCTCTACATTGGGCTACTCTTGAAGAACACTTGGAAGTACCATAGTTAATAGCATTGGTTATTCAGCAGATGTAACACCATATTCTGCATGCTGTATTGGTTTCTATATCCTTTAAAGTGCAATTAAAGATATTGATAGTTACTTCTGAAGTTTTTATTTGGTTTATTATGGGACCATTTCTCCAAATTGTTTTTAACCATCTTACTTGTCTGGAAGGTGGGGCATGCTGCAGACGTATTGGCTAGTGGAGCTGAGGACAAGGACCTTTTCTGCCACAGCTTCTGCCCTGGAGAACATTATTCTAGCTGAGATTAGGTTAGCCTGAGCCATCTGGTCTTTTACAAGGCCAGATAGAGTCCTAGAGAGCCCATCTGTTGGCCTTGTTGATAGTTATTTTATGATGGTCAGCTGCTGTGTCTTTTATTTCACATCCACCAATTTACTGGTTTGTTTAATATTTTGATATTTTAATTGGTAATTATATATTAACAGTTTGAAGCCAAAATAGCCCAAGGTAGACTATTTCTTGTTTAGCAATATCTGACAAAAGCATTTCATATTACAACAGTGATGAAGAACCATCTGATTTTAATTATCATAGTCCTTAACCAAGATGTGAGGTAATTTTTAAAAACTTAAAATAGATGCTATCAAAGAATGCAGTGAAGATTCTGACCCTCAGTCCTTGCCCGGAGATGTTTAATAATAACCAATGTTCCCGAATATCTTGAAAAATATGCTTAAATAACATATGTCACTATATATATATTCATGCATTCTTATGCATTGCAGGACAATCAGCATTTCTAACCACCTTGACCAGCTGCTTAAATAAGTATGAGAAGTACCTTTTTAGGGCAAAGGTCTAGAAGCAAATAATTTAGATTTGGCTATGGCCAAACTTTAAATTTCAAAAGGTCCTTTTATTATTATTTCCCCTATTGCAGAATTAAGACCAGTATAATATTTCATCTCTTTCCTCACCCTGTTTTTTTCTGCTTATTTCAATCAAATGGCACTTTCTGTGATTTTGTTGAATAAGAATCTCTCTGTATATTAGAGTTTGAATGAAGCAAGTTTACTCATGCAACTTGGAAAAGACAAGAAAACAAAAATAGTGTGTTTGCATAATTGATTGAAACATTCCAGAATCGGTACTGGTAAACTGTCCCCGAAGATCTGCAAAAATATCATGTTATTCATTTTGAGCAAAGTAATAATATCTATTATCCATAGATTATGTGTTGCTATTAATTTTTTTAATGAAAATTGACGGTACTGCTTTCTGCCATTCAGAGACAAGCAAACACATAGAAACTTTTGTGAAGTCAAACTAAAGACACAATAACACCGAATCTCAAAACATCTAGAAACGCCAACCCTAACATGTATGTGACAGCATCTGGCTCACCCTCAAATATAAGATTCCTACCCATCATCATTATCCTGTTATATAACATTTTGTGCAACAGTTGCATTATTCATTTTCATTAGAATTTATTAAATATTTGAAAAACTCTCCAAATTTAAGAAACGATTCAGTACAAGTAATCTTAAATTTACAAGAGTTCATTTAATGAGCCTTCAAACTTAAAACGGCGCTTAAAAAGTGACTTACAACCATTTTCCACACTTAGGACCATTGCCATAACCCCATGGTCAAAATTCAGATACTTGGAAATTGGCTCATCTTGATGATGGTTGCCTAGGGTTATGTGATCACCTTTTGTAACCTTCTAACAGCAAAATCAATAGAGAAACCATGTTACTAACTTAACAATTGCAATGATTCAGTTAACAACTGTGCCAAGAAAATCCATAAAATGGAGCAATACACATTTAATAAATGTTTCACTTACAACATAAATTTTGCGCTCAATTGTCGTCATAAGTTGAGACTACCTGTATTGTCACAAAATAACATGAGATTATGAATAAGATTTGTTCCTAAATCTGTATTTAAGCCAAATTTGTAGGTAAGTCAGATGTTTGTAGGTAAGTTTGTAGGTAATTTGTAGGTAAGTCACCAGTTAGTCAAATGTTTGTCTTAATGTATACTGGTATATAAAGTGTCATATGGCATTCTTCTTCTGCAGGCCAATAAACAACTGAAGCTGCACATTATTATCATGAATATCATAAAAGAGAAAGTGTGTGGGTGTGGCTGTGTGTTCATTACTATGAATCATTATATATAATTCAAATTTTTAATATAATAGACTGAACGGCACTCTATTCATAAGTACAAATTGTCTATAAATTGTTTTTAACCCAATTTTTAACCCAGGGATTGCTTCTAAACCCAACAAGAATAATTAAAAAAAAAAAAGAAACCTCACATAATTAAACCAATATTTGGGAATAGATCCCAAGGCATTTTCTTACTTAACTCTGAATTCAGAAAACATTTTTCTAGGTTAAGGTGGAACACTTTCTAGATAGACCAATTTAAACACGTGCTCTACATTTAGTGTTTACATGATTTTAAAGCAAGTATGTCAGTACTTTGGTCTAAAAATATCGTCCTTTGAATATGTATAGATTATCATTTGGGGTTTGGTTAAAACCCATTAGCAGCACTGTAATTTGAGCTATGAAACATGAGAAAACTCATATTATACATTACCCTAATTTGTCACAAAGTATGTATAGTTTTCAGAATATTCTTTGACTTTATGTTTGACTTTAATTCAAGCTATTAAATTAAATGATTTATTTCAATGAAAAATTGTTGCTTTTTCTTAAAAATGTTTCAGTCTCATCTGAAGCTTGATACTCACCTGAAGCCACAAGGAGATTCCTTCTGCATCCTCTTCAAAGGGTTGTCCAATTCTTTCTCACTCTGAAGAACTATCTGGGAAAAAATCTATCCGTCAGTCTTATATAGTAAAAGAGAGAAATCCTTAATTATTTTTCTCATTATGATGCATTTTTTTTAATTGAAAATTTTCAAAAGGTTTTACAAATGTTTACCTCCCTCCCCCACCTTCCCCACCCGAGCCCATCTCCCCCCCCCAACCTCCCCCCCCGACTTCCCAGGGCAAATACAGGGTATAAATCTTTAACAATCATATTCTAAAATAAACTAAAAGTAACTTGGCTTCCTCTTTCATTTGTGCTTTAACTCCTCTTTTGTTAAGCTAACTATAAACAAATTAAATCATTCCTTGCTTTTTCAATCATAAGCTATCTGGAATTTTTTAGTCCCGTATTTATTTTGAATAGTCAATCCATCTTGTCCACTCCAGTTTATATTTCTCATCTGAATGATCCTTAAGATATGCTGATATTTTAGCCATCTCTGCTAAATTTGTTACTTTTAATGTCCATTCTTGAATAGTAGGCAAATCTTCCTTCTTCCAGTATTGCGGCACCAACAGTCTCGCTGCCGTTGTTAGGTTCAAAATCACATTAGTCTCTATAACAGTACAATCAGTAATTATACCTAACAAGAATAACTGAGGGGTAAACTTTATCCTCTTTTTAAAAATATTTTGCATAATCCACCATATTTTAATCCAAAATGCTTTAACTTTTTTGCAAGTCCACCATATATGGTAATATGTAGCACCAGTACAATCACATCTCCAGCATATAGGTTGTAAATTCGGATACATGCAAGCCAATTTTTTAGGATCTAAGTGCCATCTATAAAACATCTTGTAAAAGTTCTCTCTTAGATTTTGGACTTGTGTAAATTTTACATTTCTTACCCATATCTTTTCCCAAGTATCCAACATTATTGGTTCTTCAAAAATTTGTGCCCATTTTATCATACAATCTTTAACTAATTCTGTTTCAGAATCATTTCTATCCATTTCTATTGTATAACCTTTTTATGTCCATTTGACTTTGATCCCTGATTTGTTTTAGTAGATTGTCCTCATTTTGCATGATACCAATTTTCTGATCTTTTTTCCATCTGGCCTGCAACTGTCCATACTGAAACCATGTTTGGATTACCTTCTCCTCTTTTAATACATTCAAGGGTTTTAACTGAAACATACCTCTTTCTATAGTAAGAAGCTGTCTATATGTAGTTACATCATGTTTTTGTACTATACTTACATTCTCTGTTGCATGTCTGGGAATTGCCCAGATAGGTATCTTATCATTTAATTTTTATTGATATTTTTTCCAGACACGCAGTAAAGCATTCCTTAATATATGACTTTTGAATGTCTTATCCACCTTCTTGTTGTATGATGCATTTTGTATACATTGGATTATATAGTACAATCATTACATGTATGAGGACCAGATTATTTATTATAGTATAGTAATTTAATGAAAGTCAGAAATCTTATTTTTCCATGGAGAAAAAACAAACAATGTCCCAGTGCTGCTTCTGTTGTTATTTATTGGCAGATATATTTTTTACTAAAAATATTGGAAAATATATTCCCCTTGCATACCTGTGTGTAGTTGTCTGCTTTACCATCTTTGTGGATTGTGTAAATTTGGCCTCAGCATCTATTTTTCATGGCAACTGTTAACTAGAAGTAAACCATTTAGGTCTGATGGTTGACATGAAGCCAACAACTATGTACACTCTGACTTTAATAATAAGTACAATTCTATCTGATTCTACTATGCATCTTCCAGACTTTCTGAACTATTATACATAGCATTCTCAGCAAGCATGGAGTTTTATAGTTGTAGGACACCAGGTTCATTCATTCATTAAATTTATATAGCTGTCCATTTCATACTTGTGCTTCAAGAGGTGCACAAAATTAAAAAACAATCAAAATAATTAAAAACAAACCCATTAAAATAGTTAAAAGTTTAAGCTGTAATAAAACAAAAACATAGTTGTGATTCTGAGCTTATACCCAGAAACAGCTATTTATGGGCTACATTTTTTCAGTCCAATGACAGAACCAGGTTTTAAGGACCTTCCAAAAAGCCCACAGGGTTGGAGTAATCATCTTGGGAGGGGGAAATGATGACACAGTAGGGGCTAAGAGCAGTTTTTTTCACTCCTAACTAACACAGTTCGGGAGGAAGTAAGAGAACCAGCACAATTCAGTGCAAACAACTACAACCCTTGAAGTGTGTCCAGAAGAATACCACAATTGATGGTTTTGAAAGCCACTGAATAATCAAGTAAGCAAAGATAGATCTCTTTGTCCCTTTCCAAAAAGAGGTCATCCAGAAGGATGACCAATGCCATCTCCATCGCATACCCTGGTCTGAAACTCATCTGAAAGGGATCAAGATAATCCATTTTATCCAAAATCCTCCAAAGCTGTTGCACAACCATTTTCTCAACAACTTTCGCTCAAAAAGGAAGATTGAATACTATATAAATGTTGTTTAGTATGTTGAGATGGCTTCTTGACTCATCTCTTCAGCATATTTACATTGCACTGAGCATCCTACTACAAATAGTCTTCAGCTAGCAATCAAAATTGGAATGTTGGTCAGTGACATAGTTACAATACAATGTGATCATGCCAACTGATGATGTCAGTTCCAGTTGCAGTTGTTAAGTGAATCATGCAGTTGTCAAGCATGACATAACACAACTGCAACTTACAATTTATTGCCAGCTTCACAATGATTTTTGTTTTTTGGAGCAGTGAAGGTTGCAATGGTCAATCCTGTGATGATGGGACACTGTGACCATGCTGGTTGTCAAGCACCCAATTCCCAATTATTGTGACTGTGGAGCAGGGGTGAGTTCCTGCCAGTTTTAACCTCTTCTATAAAAGAGGTTCCAGAAATCTACAGTGCCGTTTAGAACTGGTTCCAACTCCCTCCCCCCGCCCGTCTGCATATCATCAAGATGAAGAGCAAGAGGAGGAATTCTGGGAGTTGAAGTCCATAAGTCTTAAAGCTGTCAAGTTTGAAGACCCCTGGGGTTTTTTTCCTAAAGGGTTAGGGGTGCAAGGGTCTTGTAACTTGACAGCCTTAAGACTTGCGTGCTTCAAATGCCAGAGTTTCTGAGCCAATATTTTGGTTGCTAAGAGCGTTGTTAAGTATAATTAAAAAGATCTATGAATGTGCAGAAATGGACAGAATGATGGGTTGGCTGAGGGACAAAGGAGAAACGGAACATTACCTTAGCTGGAACTTATGGTATATGTGGGCGACAAGGAGAACAGCAGGGACTTAAAACGGGGAAAGTTAAAAGTGAACATGGGTATTGTAATAGATCCCTGAATTTTGTAATGAGAAGATGTGGCTTAGAGACCTAACAATGAGGAAGGAAAAAAAAAGTTGGGCTGTGAATGACTGTCACCGCGGGGGGGAGGGGGGGTTGTATGTTTAAAATTGTATTTGTATTTGTATGTTTTACTCTTTAAAAAATGTATAACTAATAAAGATTTTTTTTTAAAAAAAAGTAAGTTTCACCACATTTTATAAGTTGGTCACGCCCACCCAGTCACATGGCTGGCAAACCACTCCCACCCAGTCGCATGGCTGGCAAGCTACTCCTACCCACTCACATGGCCAGCAAGCCACTCCCACAAAGCAGGCCACACCTACAGAAGAGGTTCTAAAACTTTTTGAAACTCATCACTGCTGTGGAGACACTGCAACAGGAGATTTGAGGACTAGTCATAAGTCTCCTTCTTCGGTATCATAATAACTCCAACTTGTTGCTGAATGAATGATTGCTAAGCTAGGACTATCTGTGCTTATTTATTAGCAACAACATCCATAATTGCCAGAGTCTGAATTTGGGTATTTCTATATTATAAGTCAAGGACACCATGGCTCAGTGGCTAAGACACTGAGCTTGTCGATCAAGTTCAGTGGTTCGAATCCCTAGTGCCGCATAATGTGGTGAGCTCCTGTTACTTGTCCCAGCTTCTTCCAACCTAGCAATTTGAAAGCATGTAAAAAATGCAAGTAGAAAAATAGGGACCACCTTTGGTGGGAAGGTAACAGTGTTCTGTGTGCCTTTGGCATTTAGTCATGCCAGCCACACGACCACGGAGACCTCTTTGGACAGCACTGGCTCTTTGGCTTTGAAACGGAGAGGAGCACTGCCCCCTAGAGTCAGGAACAACTAGCACATATGAGCGAGGGAACCTTTACCTTTTTATATTATAGCTCATTAAGCTAAATTTCAACCCCCACCCCACACATGCCAGAATCAATGTGTCAAACAATATAACTCATTTATTTCATGCAAAATAATTAATTTTGCCTATGACATGAATGAAAATTCTGATGCTCATACAATCTTTTTCCCCTTGACTCATTATCCTGAGTCCTTGGAACAGAGCTAACCATCAAGTACATTTGTTCTTAATTAAATCCATTGTTGTTTCTGTTTCTTCATATTCCATCTGCTAGGCCATCTGCCACTCAGTGACCTTGGATTTTGTTTCTCATTTCTTTTACAGGTCCACACATTTCGGGGTCCACACTGGTGCGAATACTGTGCCAATTTCATGTGGGGACTCATTGCTCAGGGTGTAAGATGTTCAGGTAATTATGAATACTATGTTATCCAGATCGTGCTTTATTTAAAAAAATAGAAATATAAATATCTTTGAAATTACCATAACGAGTGTTGAGAGCCAACCTATAAAAGCTAATTTGATCTCATGGTTAAGGCATCAGGCTAGAAACTAGGAGATTGTAAGTTCTATTCCCACCATAGTCATGAAAGCCAGCAGGTTGACTTTGAGACAGTTACTCTCTCTCATTCAAGTCAGAATTACTGCCAGTTTACTTTGCACGTGCGCTGTTCGCTTCGCTCATGCGTACTCGCAATGCATTGTGCATGTGCAATTGTCTGTAAATTGTTCTGCACATGCACAGAATATTATAAAATTACAAAAAAAACTTGTCGGCAACGGCATGGGTGACCGGGTAACCAGTTTGGGGACATGGCCAGCCTGCCATCCCTACCGGTTTGGCAACCCAGTCCCATTTGCCACTACCAGTTTGTCCAAACCAGTGCAAACCGGTAGCAACCCACCTCTGATCCAAGTCCAATTCAATGCAAATCCAACTTGAATAAGGTAAGAATGATAGCTACATCAAAACAGATATATCCATTTCACGCAGTCAGCTACCCAACTAGATTTCTTCCTCTATCTCTCTTGTTTTCTCTTCTTTTTATAGAAGATTTTTAATGATAAAGAAAGCAACATTGTTTCTTATGGGATTTTAAGTTAAACCATATCAGAAATTTGCTTAAAATATATTTGGATTATTTATCCTGAGATTTCCAAAGTACAATAAAAGTAAAACTGTTTTTTTGGCTTCTAAGTGCTGGCATACTGTTTGAGATATTTCCACATTGGTATTGAAATACCTACAGATATCCAGAATCAACCAATAGTAGTTTTTCTCATGTCTTATGAAATGTTGGGATTCAATTTTTTTTACTACTTGTTCTGTGAATGTGGCTTGGTGGTGTGGAATGGCATGGCTTAGTGGGCATGGCAGGGAAGGATACTGAAACGTCCATTCCGACACCACTCCAGAGGAAGGTTACTGCAAAAACCCCATTTCCTCTCAATCAGCTGGGATATGGGAGGCAGAGAGTAGATGGGGATGGGGCAAGTCAGAAGTGGTATTTACCAGTTCTCTGAACTATTCAAAATTTCCATTACCATTTCTCCAGAACTGGTCAGAACCTGCTGAATACTACCTTTGGTCTTATGTAAAAAGAATTAAAAGATAAAGCTTTATATGCCATGTAGCTAAATGAGAACATCTACTGAACATTATATATTAATTAAATCTTAATAGGTCAGGTCCAGTTCCAAAGGTAAAACATTTCTTCTCCCAAAGATAAAACTCTCTAAATCAGAACTAGCAATCTTATGGATATGTGTTTATAACCATAGATTTGACCACACTTGGCATAAGGTGGTTGTTAAATGAGTTGCACTTGATTTTACATGGTTGTTAAGTGAATCTGGCTTCTTTTATAGACTTCTCTGGTTAGAAGTTAGCTGAGAAGGTTGCAAGTGACAATCACATGACCTGCAGTCATTGTAAATATATGCCAGTTGGCCATAACCCAAATTTTGATCATCTGACTGTGGGATGGACCAGTTGCAAGTCACCAATTTCAGTGCCATTATAATTTTCAACGGTTACTAAATGAATGGTATCCAACAGTACAACCTGTACTTGTTTTCTTGCAGGAATTCAAAAGTAGTTGCGATTTCTTCATCCCTGATAGTTTTTTTAACAATTTCTAGTCTTATCTATAGAACTGGAACTCAAGAATGAACCAGTCCAAAATTGCTATCTTTATTGAGATCAAACAAAATAATAAAGAGTTGCCATTTCCTTTGACATTCCCACTAAAACAAGGTGGCTCATAGTCAGATTTGGCTATGTTGCTATAGTCATGGAGGGCTTTCCTGACATAAAAATGTAATCATAATAATGGCATTACATATTTCTTCCTTTTCTCACAATTTAACTGAGTCTCTTCATCTTATTAAAAATAATATGCTTATAAAGGAAAGGGAGGGAGGGAGGGAGGGAGTGGAGAGAGAGGGAGAGAGATTGAGATTTCTGATTAACTGAACAGGTCTAGTAATTAGGTGCCCAGGCTAGAAGTTGAGTGATTGTGAGTTCTAGTCTTCCCTTGGCCATGAAAGCTGTCTGTGTGAATTTGGCTGTGTGACTCACCCCCTATCAGGCCTACTCATCTCACAGCATTGCTTTGGGGAAAATAGGACGAAGAAATGTTAGCAGTGGTCACTGCCTTGTGTTATTGTAAATCAATTGTAAATCAATAGGGTTAGGGTTGAGGTTAAATAAATACACTTATACATAGTGCCAATAGTTACAGCTGCAGATGTGGTAGAATTTACAAATTCCAAAATTCCTAATTAAATATTTGTATCCCAAAATATCCAGATGCTATTAGGAGAGGAGGAGTGAAGTATTACATCATCTTAGGATATGATAAATTGTTTTCTATGTATGGGAATAGAAATAAATGTATTAAATATACTATGTATTTCTGGGTTTATTATTTTAAAAGTATAACTTCAGAAATAATATATTTCTTTCATGCAAAATGTAATGTTCTGATTAATGAATTTCTAATATTAACTCTAAAAAGGCAAACAACTTTCTAGTGAGAATTCTTATGGTGGGCAGGTTTGTTTAGATTTAACAAAGTAATAATACATTAGATGGTATTGGACTAAAAATATAAATTTTACTTATGGATGTAAAACCATTTTTTAAAGTTCAAGTGAATGGACCATGTTTCATGTGCTCATATAAACACTGTATTATTATTATGGTTAGTTACATTGTCAGTCAAATGTTTAGACTGGATTTGGCATTTTTATCATATCTAGTCCTTCACAAGGTCCTGGGACAGACAAATGTTGTTCTTTGATTGCGTTAAATGTTTTATTGCACTATGTAATCTGCCTCTTACAATTATTTTGAACTATTATTATGTGCGACATAGATTTTCTGAGCTAAAAGCCACACTCCACTTTTGTCCTGGGACAAAAAATTGTTTCATATTATTATTATTTTAAATAATTAGTTAATATGATAACTCTCCATCAATCAATAAACAATGCAATGATATATCTGAAGGTATCCCAGGATTTTCAGATGGGAATCCCCCTCATTAATACACCAGACCTTTTCCTGCAAATGTATAGGAGATATTTTATCCCAACGTTCACTAAGGAAATTAAATACAATCTTACAAATCAATCTTACAAATTAAGAGTCATTGAAATCAGTGAGCTTATTTCTAGATATAAAGGCATAAGATTGCATGCTTAAGCTGTTTCCACCTAGTTTTATGGGCAAGGAGTGCAGGATCCTCAAATTATAAGTGGATCTAATGTAAGGTAAGTTATTTACCATACTTACATATTTGACTTACATATATTGATTTTCTCTTTATTGTGCATAGATACACACATAAGAATCCCAAACTTTTCCCCATACTATTTTTCCTATGGAAAGATCTCCGCTTCTTTTTAGTACTCTGACATTTATAGAAGAGTGACAAGAATGAAAATATCCTTTCTTCCTTTGTCCTGAAAAAGCTCCATAATTTCCTTTAATAAAGAAAAAAGGGAGAATCATAATATTGCTATAAACATAATGTTTATTTTTTGCCTCCAGATCAGGTCAACTCCCTTTGCTAACAGTACTGTTTACTCCTTTTCTTTTCTTAGCTGTAAAACCAATTTTTAGCTCAGATGTACACTTTTGTGGAGTTTTTGCAGCTGTCTCATATATCCAGTGACAGCTGAAAATTAAGAGCCCTCTTACACTTGGGTTCTTCTCTTTCATGAAGAATGCAACAAAGACAAGCTGACTTCAGTCTTCAAGTCTACCATCCTATTTACTGACTCCACATGTGTTTTGTCTAAATTTAATTTCAACTAATCACTTTAAAATATCATATGGCTTCCATAGTCTATTTTTGAATATGTTCACTAATTTTATATCAAGAGTGATATTAGTCCATTGAATGTAATTCTGATATTGTATGCATCCAGCTATGATTACGAGGGGGCAGACCTGGCATGTATTACTGAAACCTGGTTGGGCCATGAGGGAGGAGTCCCCCTCTCAGAAATATGCCCAGAAGGGTTCCAGGTGCCCCACTAACCACCACACAAGAGAAGGGGTGGGGGAGTGGCAGTTATTATCCAAAAGTCATTAGTTCCTCACAGGATCCCTGCTCCAGAGATTGTGGGGTGTGAGTCTCTTCTCTTGAAGTTGGACCTAGGGGTTCAATTGGGCTTGTTTCTGACGTATCTACCTCCCAGCTGCATCACAACAGCGCTGCCTGCACTCCTAGAGACAGTAGCCAGGTTAGCGGTGGAGTTCCCCAGACTAATGGTACTGGGGGACTTTAACCTGCCATCTGTGGGCGAACACTCTGACGGGGCTCAGGAGTTCATGGCTTCCATGACAACCATGGACTCAGGGTCCGACTCATAGAGCGGGACACACGATCAACCTCGTATTTCTCTCGGGACAGTGGAGACGTGATCTTGAATTAAGGGGAATAGAGATCTCGCCCTTGTCATGGTCAGATCACTTCTTGCTGAGGCTTGACTTTGGGAAGCTACTCCCCCATTGCAGGGAGGTGGAGCTGATTAAGTGGTTCCGTCCCAGGCGCCTGATGGACCTGTTGGGATTTCAGAAGGAGCTTGGAGAGATACTTGACTCCCTTGCCCACAATCTGACAGAGTCCTTGGTTACTGCCTGAAATGCTGCGGTGACTGAGGCGCTGGATCGGATTGCGCCTTTGCGGCCTCTCCGTAGCAGGGAATCCAGGAGGGCACCTTGGTTTACCGAGGAATTCCGGGAGATGAAGCGCCAAAAGAGATGCCTAGAGCGACGCTGGAGGGCTAGTAACTCCGAATCCGACCGGACACTTAAGAGCCTTTATTAAGACTTATTTAGTGGCGATATGGGCGGCAAAATGTGCACATTTTTTTGCTCTTATTGCGTCCACGGAATCTCGCCCAGCCGCCCAGTTTAGGGTAACCCACTCCCTCTTGAAGGGTGAGGATGCGGGGGAACCCTTGCAGAAAAGGGCTGAGGAATTCGCTCAGTTTCTGTCGGACAAAATTACTCAGATTCGAGCAGACCTGGACGTCACTTGGTCAGTACCAGCAGAAATGCTGAGGGAAAGTCTTGATCAGATTTCCTGGAATGAGTTCGAGCTTGTCACCCCTGAGGAAGTGGACAAGGCCATGGGAGCAATGAGTGCCTCCACCTGTTTACTGGATCCGTGCCCCTCCTGTCTGGTTTCGACCAGCAGGGAGGTAACATGAGACTGGCTCCAGATGATTACAAACGCCTCTTTACAGGAGGGATCTTTCCCGCAATCTTTGAAGGAAGCGGTGTAAGACCCCTCCTCAAGAAGCCTTCTCTAGACCCTGCTATTCTTAAGAACTACCGTCCTGTCTCCAACCTTCCTTTTTTGGGGAAGGTTGTCGAGAAGGTGGTGGCCTTTCAACTCCGATGGACCTTGGATGAAACAGCTTATCTAGATTGCTTTCAGTCTGGTTTCAGGCCTGAGTACAGCACCGAAACCACTTTGGTCACACTGACAGATGATCTCTGGCGGGCCAGGGATGGGGATATTCCTCTATCCTGGTCCTCCTTGACCTCTCAGCGGACTTTGATACCACTGACCATGGTATCCTTCTGCGATGGCTGGAGGAGGTGGGAGTGGGAGGCACCGTTTTACGGTGGTTCTCCTCTTACCTCTCCGACAGGTCGCAGTCGGTGTTGGTTGGGGGGCAAAGGTCGACCCCTAGGCCCCTAGGACCGAACCCTGTGGTGTGCCGCAGGGTTCGGTCCTGTCCCCCCTCCTATTTAACATCTACATGAAGCTGCTGGGTAAGATCATTCATCAGCACGGGATTAAATACCATCAATATGTGGACGATACGTAATTGTATCTCTCCACCTCATGCCAGCTCAGTGTAGCGGTGGACGTGATGTGCCGATCCCTGGAAGCTGTCAGGATCTGGATGGGAGTGAACAAACTTGCACTCAATCCTGACAAGACCGAGTGGCTGTGGAAGTTGCCCCCAAAAGACAGTCCAGATAATCCATCCTTAATCCTGAGGGGTGAGAATTTACACCCCTCAGAGAGGGCCCACAACTTAGGGGTTCTCCTGGATCCACAGCTGACATTGGAACACCATCTGTCAGCTGTGACCAGGGGGGCCTTTGCCCAGGTTCGCCTGGTGCATCAGTTTTGGCCTTATTTGGACTGGGAGGCACATCAAATGGTCACTCATGCCCTCGTCACCTCAAGGCTAGACTACTGTAATGCGCTCTACATGAGGCTGCCCCTAAAAAGCATTCAGAGACTACAATTAGTCCAGAAAGCAGCCACGCGAGCGATATTGGGTGTACCAAGATACACCCACATTACACCTATCCTCTGCGAGCTGCACTGGCTTCCTATTGGTCTCCGATCACAATTCAACGTGCTGGTCATTATCTTTAAAGCCCTACATGGCTTAGGACCAGGATACCTGCGAGATCGCCTACTGCCGCATACCTCCCAATGGCCGGTGAGATCGCACAGGGTGGGCCTCCTTCAGGTGCCATCAGCCAGGCAGTGTCGGCTGGCAGCTCCCCAGAGGAGGGCCTTCTCTGTGGCCGCTCCGACCCTATGGAATGAACCAGCCCCAGAGATCCGGACCTTACCCACTCTCATGGCTTCCAAAAAGCCATTAAAACCTGGCTATTCTGGCAGACCTGGGGCTGTTGACCTCATTACTGAGGTCCAGCCCCGATTAGATTGGGTGCATGGTGATGTTTTTAAATTGTCTTCTTGTATTTTTACTAATTATTTTCTTTGTTTTGTAAGCTGCCTGGAGTCCTCCGGAATTGGGCGGCCTATAAATCCATTAAATAATAATAATAATAATAATAATAATAATAATAATAATAATAATAAATAAAGCGAGGAATTTTCCAGGGTGATTCACTTTCACCTCTTCTCTTTATCATCGCAATGATCCCACTATCAGTAATCTTAAAAAAAATGAAATTAGGCTACCAAACAGCCAAAGAAGCTGAAAAATTTTTGCATTTATGTATGGATGATTTGAAACTCTATGGAAAGTCAGAAATAAAAATCCAATCATTGACAAACACAGTCCGAGTATTCAGCACTGATATTTCAATGCAGTTTGGCATGGAAAAATGTGTCACTGTATCCATAAAAAGGGGCAAAATCACTGCATGTGAGGGAATTGAAATGGCCAACTAATTAAATGCAACGAAAATGAAGCCTACAAATACTTAGGCATTCTGCAGTTGGATAACATCAAGCATGGAGAAGTAAAAACTATTGTCAGGTGAGAGTACATCAACAGAGTTAGGAAAATTTTGAAATCTAAATTGAATGGTGGAAATACAATCAAGGCCATAAATACCTGGGCAATACCAGTTATAAGATACACAGCTGGTATAGTTAACTGGACACAAGCTGATTTGGACATTTTGGACCGAAAAACCAGGAAACTAATGACAATGCACTACAGTTTACATCCACGTGGTGATACTGATAGACTGTACCTGCTCCGAAAATCAGGTGGCAGAGGATTATTACAAGTGAAGCAAACAGTTGAAGAAGAAAAACATGCACTGGCTGATTATTTAAAAGAAAGTCAAGAACATCTATTAATCGAAGTAAAGAACAAAAATCTACTGAAGGCCCAACAGACGAAACAAGAATACAGAAAAGATGTGATAAAATCAAGAATGGAGAGTTGGAAGAACAAAGCACTGCATGGCCAATTTCTGGAAAAAATAAAAGATAAAGTAGACAGTGAACAAACTTGGTTATGGTTAACAACAGGTACATTAAAGAAAGAAACAGAGTCACTAATCCTGGCTGAGCAAGAACAAGCTATCCGCACAAATGCCATTAAGGCCAAAATCGAAAAATCCTCTGATGATGCCAAATGCAGACTTTGCAAAGAAGCTGATGAAACTGTTGATCACATACTCAGCTGCTGTAAAAAAATCGCGCAGACTGATTATAAATTGCGGCACAATTCAGTAGCACAAATGATCCATTGGAATTTGTGCAAAAATTATAATATTAAAACAGCAACAAACTGGTGGGAACATCAGCCTGAAAAAGTCACCGAAAATCAGATGGTCAAGATCTTGTGGGATTTCCATATACAAACGGACAAAATACTGGCACATAATACACCAGACATCACACTGGTTGAGAAAAAGGTCACAATCATAGACATCGCAATACCAGGTGATAGCAGGGTCACCGAGAAGGAACATGAAAAAATCGCAAAATACCAGGACTTAAAAATCAAAATTGAACGACTATGGCACAAACCAGCAGTGATAATTCCAGTGGTAATTGGCACACTGGGTGCTATTCCAAAAGCACTGGAATTACATTTAAAACAGTTAAAAATTGACAAAATCACCATCAGTGAAATGCAAAAAGCCGCACTGCTTGGATCTGCACGCATATTACGAAAATACGTTACGACGTCCTAGGCCCCTGGGTGGGGCCCGACTAGTAACCAATGCCAAATCCGGCGAAACATCTGGTCGCTGTGATACAATTGTATAATAATAACTTTCTTATCAAATTATTAGAATTACCCCATATTTCACTGTTCCAACAATTTTGACTTTTTTCTACATAGATACTTTGCATAATTTCTTCCATTTCAGTAACTTAATATGTGCAAGTTGCTACATTAAAAACCTCCTTTCATGATCTCCTGAAAACATTTTTGTCATTTGAGGCAGGGAGAGGGAAATAATCAAGGAAAGAGATTCTTCATAGACAATAGTCTAGTTATGGAATGGTCTTTACAACATATACTAATTTTTGAAGTGATAAAATTGTTGAATTAATAATTGTTATACATAATTGTTTAAGTGATAAAAATTTAAGATCTGAATATTTTTTTGTTATTGGGCTTTTATGTTGCTTTCTAAAATTTGGATCTTTTAAAGTATAATTAATTTTAACTGTTTTATATTATTTTGATGTAAATTGACTTGAAGACTTGTTGAATAAAAGTAGCAATTAATATAGTTTTCACTTAATGATGTCTAACATTTTTCCAAAACTGGGAACATGGAGACCATATATGTCTCAGTTGTAGATTATGAGGTTTAATTAAAAGCTCAAGGCAGTGTACTATCTGCTGCTTGTTTTGGTAATAGCCAGATATGATGCCTTTGCTTTTGTGTAAGAACCAGGCATCATAACAGTATAGTTTGTTCTGAGCATTAGCTTAATCTAAAGGATATGTTAAAAATATTTTTTGAGATGCAAACATATACAATATAATATATATAATTTTATATCCCATGTTTCATTCTTGTCAACTATTTATTTATTGAATTTATATAGCCACTTATCTCAATCAATAAAAAAAATAACTAACCCTAATATTTTCTCGGCAGACTGTGGATTAAATGTTCACAAGCAATGTTCAAAGTATGTTCCCAATGACTGCCAACCAGACCTTAAGAGAATCAAGCGGGTCTATTGCTGTGATCTCACTACGCTAGTCAAGGCCCACAACGCACAGAGACCCATGGTGGTCGACATATGCATACGGGAAATTGAATCAAGAGGTATAGTTTTTTATGTTTTGATTAATCAGAATTCTAATTTTTCAATTACTGAAATTCTGACACCATTCCATATTTTGATAAATCATTATTAGATATAATCAAGTCAATAATATTTCAAAAATGATTAAAATAATATATCAAGGTTATTATTTGTATTTTGTTTTCATTTTTTTATAAACTTTTCTAAGTGAAAGATTAAGAACCCATATGTTAAATTTCAATCAGCTGAGTAAGTTGAGGTTAGATTCAAGTTAAAGATGGATGATTTGCAATAGGTCTGAATGTGTTCCTATTTATAATGCTCCAACTGTAATAATTAGAGCTTTAAAAAGCTGTTACTTTTTTAATCTGACCTCTCCATATAGAACTGACAAAGAGGAAATTTGTAATTTTAATGTAAAATAATTTCTAAAATTGATTTTGGCTTTAATCAGAAATTCCAAATTAGTGAGTGTAGGTTAAGAAGCATCCTTTTGTTTTTAGTTCCTAAAGCAGGCTTCCCTGATCATGGTCTCAATGTGGGTTGAGATTGTAGCCCAGAATTTTAGTTAGCATTTTGACTAGGAATTCCAAGACTTGTGGCCATAGTGCATTTGGAGAGAGCCAAGTTGGGAAAGGCTACTTGAAATTATTGATGTGAATTTGGCTTGTGCAACTGGTTCTAGCTGGGAGACATCACAGCTTTAATTAGATGCATAGATTTTGAAAAGCATTGAAATGTTTTTATTCTATCTTAGAAAATCTAAAAAACATTTTTTTCATTTGCTAATATAGGTTATTTAATTATTTAAATAATTTTGCATACTTACTTTTTTTCTTTCCAATAATTTATTTTGAAAACTTCTATTAAATTTAAAATTATTGAAAGATAATTGAAAATCAAAATAATTATGTACCTTAATATTAAGGCTATAATTAAGAGTGTTTAGACTAGAATAAAAGAAAGGAAAGAAGAAAAGAAGGAAGGAAGGAAGGAAGGAAGTAGGTGGGAGGGAAAAAGGAAGAAAGGAAGGATGGATGGATATAGGTATAGGTATGGATATAGATATGGATGATATAGAGATAGAGATAGAGATATATAGATATAGATGGTATGTGGTAGGTCAATGGCTAAGACACTGAGCTCGTTGATCAGAAGATCAGCAATTCGGCAGTTTGAATCCTTAGAATGGAGTGAGCTCCCATTACTTGTCTCAGCTTCTGCCAACCTAGAAGTTCGAAAGCATGTAAAAAATGTGAGTAGAAAAATAGGAATCACTTTTGGTGGGAAGGTAACAGCATTCCATCCGCCTTTGGCATTTAGACACATGATCACGGAGACGTCTTCAGACAGTGCTGGTTCTTCAGCTTTGAAATGGAGATGAGCACCACCCTCTAGAGTTGGGAACGACTAGCACATATGTGCAAGATGAACCTTTACCTTATAGATATAGATATATATCACTTAAAATGTTTTTTCTTATAAGTCAACCAAGAACAGAAATATGAATCATTACAAATATGTTAACAATTCCTGAAATCTTTCACTTTGCAGAAGTCTGTGGTTTATAACTTTTATTTAATTCAAAATGAGCGTGGGAAGGTATTTTAGATTGGGATAACATTTCATAGGGATGGTCAATTTATCTCTGTGGTGTAGTAATTCCTCAGAAATAATTAGTAGTTATTTTGTAATTTTCCCTCTGAAGTAGGCACTGCATGAGACTACCCTTGAAGATGATGTAGAGGCTGTATCTCAGGCAAAATATGGCAGCTAAGTTGCTATCAAAAGCCACTTGAAAACAATTCTTCTTATAACCGCTGCTTATACAGAAACTATACTGACTGCTAATGTGCTTCTGGTCCAGGATGAGTATGCTAATGGTTTGTGGTCTTCTAAGAGATTTCAGGCTTAAGGGATTCTATTAAAAAAGGATGAACATGAAACTTCCTTTCATGAATGTAATTGTTTTTAGAAACAAGCCATCAGTTTTGAAGATCCTTCCTTATTACGTTTAAAACAGAGTTCCAACCACTATTTTGCAACAAGATCTACAGTGACTATACCCATTTTACATGCAACAATTCTACACTACACTAGTCCATTAGAAAGCATTGCAGAGCTAAGAAAACCTCTGCTTAGTGCAATTTCTAAACAAAGAAGAAAACAATGGTCACTAAACTATGTTTAACCTAGCAAAAGATAATTCTGTAGTTTATTAAATTAAATGAAAGTTTTTAAATTAAATAAAAGCCACACTCTCCACTTGAAATGAAAGATCTATCAAAAGATACAGTAGAACCTCTGGTCATGACCATAATTCATTCCATAACTTTGGCCGCAAACTGATTTGTTTGTGATCCGAACTGAATTTTGGAAATTTAGCACTTACAAAAAACAAAAAAAGGGCACAGAAGGGAAAATTGGCTGCAGAAAAAAAAAAGTGAATTTTTTGGTCAGAACCCAATTTGGTTGTGGTCAGAAGCATTCGGGACCAGAGGTTCTACTGTAGTTGCAAATTAACTTGAGAAAATATGGAAGAAGAAGAAATACATAGAATGAAAACGTATCTGTAAACAGCAATTGATAGAATTTTGGTTTGCAGGTTTGAAATCAGAAGGCATTTACAGAGTTTCAGGGTTCACTGAACACATTGAAGATGTCAAAATGGCCTTTGATCGAGGTAACAATATTCTTTAGCTTTGGAAACATCTACTGTTTTATTGCACTCTCTCATAGGTTTGAGAGATTTTTGTACCAACGATGTAAATTTTACTTCTCACAAAGGTTGTATATTTCATGATTCTTTTATTTTCTACTTACATTTACCAAATGCATCAAAATAAAGCCTATTTAAAGAATTGCTAGTATCCCAAAATACACAGAAGAGCTCATTATTTCACAATAATGAAATAATAATGGTACTGTAAAGCCAGATTCTGCTCTACATTAAGTTTTCTGGAGTTCCACCATGAATTACCATAGGAAACTAAATTGCATTTTTACTGTAGTACATATTTCAACGGAATCCTCATTTGTACCTCCAGCCTTGCTCATATGAAGCTTTGCTGTAGACAAAAATGAACCTTTTTACCTTCTATCACACTTGAATTCCTTCTTCCTAGAACTGCTGTATCATGTGCTATTTCTGCACTTTCTATAAAACAAGGTTAAATTATAAGGACAGATAATGTTCTGATTTTTAAAAAAATCAAGACTTTTGATTTAGTGTAACTTGTAACTTCTTAGTAAGAATACAAGAATGATTGTTTATTCTTCTGAATGAAAATGAATGTTATACAGCAACAGTTGCACACTGTGTTGAATTGTTCAATTCTGTTTCTGCGAGCATATAAAACCCTTATTGTGTAAGTTGTTCATAGTGGCCTCATTGTGATTACTAATTTCTGAGCTTTTGTTTGCTTCTTTGTCCTGATTCATATTAAATATTTCATATGTAATGTTGTCCGACTACTAGGAGAGAATTGTACAATTATACTTCCTACCTATTTGATTTTATGGATGTATTTATTCATCTTTGTCTTGTGAATATTTCAGCAACACAATTTATCCTAGAGATTAGAATGAGCAGAAATCACCTGATTTATACCATGCATGGCATGTATTTTTTGGTTGACTGAAAATGGCATAGTGCAATGATTTATAACAAGTCATACATGTACCACAGATAGGACTTACAAATAAACAGTCTGAGTACTTCACTAAAAATGTAAGCTTTGAAATACTGTATGTAGTAAATATAATAATAGAATGTCTATTCATAGTTAATGTCTTTCTTCAAAAGGCAAAAAGCCTTTTGGTTTTGGTAATGCTGGGACTATATTCTTTTTAAAAAATGATTAATGGGACTTAAAATAAAAAAAATGGAGAATCAATGCCATAGTTAACATTAGAGATTAACTTTATATAGCAATTGTTCAACATAAAGGAGAGTGCCCATTTTTATTTTTATTTATTTATTTATATCCCATCTTTTCCTGCATCCCGCGTGGCGCATCTGGATCACCTGCCTGCCCCCTGCCTCTGCTTGCTGCTTGCACTGGTACTCAACTCACCTGTGCTGCGCAGTCTGCAGCTGCTACCAAACACTATCAGCCTGAGTGCGCTCACTGCCTCCTATGCAGGCCATGCCCACCCATCTCCTTTCACTAAGGCTTATTTTGGGGACAGGGGGATATTAGGCACACATAAAAATCAGGCTGGGACATATTTCTGGGTAGGTCATATTTTCAGGGAAACATTGTATTTTGATAAATAAGTCAAGGTGACGAATATCTACTATTTTCATCACCACAACCTGGAGAGATCATTTAGGCTGACACAGAGTGACTGGCCCAAAGTCACCCAGCCTGCTTTCATGGCTAAGGCAGAACTAGATATCACAGTCTCCTGGCTTCTATCCTTAACCACTAGACCAATGAATGCAACAAATTGGACAATAATTACCCATTACACATAAAAATTTTAATTTGTACACTTCACACACGTTCAGAAATGTTTATATGCTGCATTTATTCCTTGTTTCTAGCTTACACATACACTATTCCAACAAACGTTAATTCTACTCTTGATTTAAAGAAAAATAATTCATAAAAAGCCAGATTTTCCATTCATTACAAAAAGAGGAAAACAGCAGAAAAATACAGTCTGCATGTTGCTGTAACTAATTTTTGAGATCTTCCCTTTGCTGAATCCTGATCAATGTTTTAGCATTGCAGCTTTCATACTGTCATTGTTTTTTTTAAACCTGCACTACTATTTTTCATATCCAGTTTCTCTTAATATTATATATGTATAAAGATAAAATAACCCCAATTTTCAGAGTAATTTTCACATAAGTAAAAAGTTGCATATTCATAATTCATGAAAGAAAATTGATTAGACACAGAAGTGTCATGTCCTTGCTTTCTAACTCAAGAATATTAATTAGAGATGTTAATTCTCATGAGAAACACAGCAAATTTGAACAATATTTTTACCAGACTTAATTTCTTTAATAGCTATAATGAAGGATAGAAATTCCTGCTTTTTAAGCTTTCTTCTTCTGTAACACCTATTTTACTTGAAGCAAAACATTGGCAAAACAATATGCATTAATTTTATTTAAAGCTCTTTTGCAATATAATTTGCTTTTACAACCTATCAATGTCATCTCTATTTAATAAGTTAATGGTTTTGATTTGTAATGAGGGCTTGGATAATAGACCATTTTTGTTTACCATCTCTTCGATAATGTAGAGCTGCAATGTTTTTTTAAAAAAAACATTTTTTTCACTTTTGTAGCAGTTTAACATTCATTGTACTATGGAGTAATAGAACTGTCAAACAACATTTTATAATTCCAATTCTATGGTACAAATATGAGATAAATAGGAGGAGACTAGTATAGCAAAGTAAATATTGTGATGATAAGAGTAGCAGTGAGTAGGATGCTAATCAGTGGTGGGTTTCAAAAAAATTTATAACCTCTTCTGTATGTGTGGTCTGCTTTGTGGGAGTGGCTTGCTGGCCATGTGACTGGGTGGGAGTGGCTTGCCAGCCATGTGACTGGATGGGTGTGGCCAACTTGTAAAATATGGTGAAACTCACTTAAAAGCACTCTTGCTTAGCAACCAAAATGTTGGCTAAGAAACTCTGGCATTTGAAGCACACAAGTCTTAAAGCTGTCAAGTTACAAGACCCTTGCACTCCTAACTCTTTAGAAAAAAAAACCCAGGAGTGTTCAAACTTGAAAGCTTTACGACTTGTGGACTTCAACTCCCAGAATTCTTCCTCTCGCTCTTCATCTTGATGATGTAGGGACGGGAGGGGGGAGGAAGCTGAAACTGGCATTATAGATTTGTGGAACCTCTTCTATAGAAGAGGTTAGAACTGGCAGGAACCCACCCCTGATGCTAATGTGTAAATTCACTCTGCTATACCAGATAATGTTTTAAATAATTGCTTTCCAATTTCAACACACTGAATTGGAAATAATAGGATTTAATTCAACTCATTTTTGTTACAAATGAATCTGCTAATATGATAAATTTATAGCTTGTCTTTTCCAGATGACCATTATTTCTGTTGAGAAAGAAATGTGGATGTATTCCTTCAAGTTTAGTGCCAAGAGTCAATCTGCAAAATCAGTAAACCAATAAAAATACAAAAGACCCTTACAGTCTCCTAAGCAAAGTGGGAAATATACAAAAGAAATAACACTTTCTGCAAAATTAATTTTTATTTTATGAGAGGCTAGCCTGATATCTGTCTCAAAACTTCCACTTGTACAAAGTATTACAATATTAGCTAGTGCTAGCCAGTTAAATTCTGAATGCTTTTAGTTCAGAAACAAAGTTTAGCTATGTTTATCTACAGAGTTACAATAAATGATTAGTTTCCAGCTTTAAAGCTATAAAGGATTTTAAACCAGAGTACTAAAAGCATAATTTCTTCCTACGTGGCCTTATACATCTACTGAAATTGATATAGGAAAGTCCTATCATCCTATTTTTGCACCTTTCTATTTCCATGACAACTATGTAATTTGGCTAGAGGCTGAACAGTCTTTTCTCATTTTTAATTTGTGTTATTGTTAAACATATTGTTCAGTTCATTATAATCAAAGCATTAACAACCTTGGGCATTTAAAAAAACAGATTGATGAAATCATAAGGAATAGATTCACTGTTGTAATCAGAATAATAATACATATTATATAAGCAACAGTGCTATGATCTATATGGGGGTGGTGTAAGAACATATTTTTCTACAGTTGCAGCAAAAATAATATTGTGTATATTGCAGGCAACATAAGGAAAACAGAAACAATATATTAAGATGTAGATAGAGTTTTTAATGATAGTCTATTTCAGATTCAGTTTGATAATTTCCCCCATTACATCAAAAAACTGTACTTTTGTTTTCCCATAATTTTATATCAAGAGTATGGTGTGTGGGCTGCATGTATGGTTCTATTTATCAGTGTTTGAAAGGCTATGACAAGAAGTAGTTAACTTTACCCCCAGAAAAAATAATCTTAAAACCGATACTCATTGTTTTTCCAGATGGTGACAAGGCAGATGTGTCTGCTAATATATATCCTGACATAAATATCATTGCTGGGGCACTAAAGCTGTATTTCAGAGATTTACCAATTCCTGTTATCACTTATGATACTTACTCTAAATTCATAGAGGCAGCAAGTAAGTATTAAGAGAGATTTCTTTTATTAATCACTTATATGCTATAATATCCCCTAAAAAAATTTACTGTGTCCCACAGATATCTGCAATGTTGATGAAAGACTAGAAGCTGTCCATGAAGTGTTAATGTTACTTCCTGCTGCACATTATGAGACTCTTAGATACCTGATGATTCATCTCAAGAAGTAAGCTACATTGCTTTATTTTTATGGGGTTTGAGCGTATGATGTGTGTGCGTGTTCCTGTGTGCGCATACGTGCATGTGTGTGTGAAGGTAGACCTCATCTTATGATCACAATTGAGCCAACATTTCTGTTGTTAAGTGAAACATTTGTTAAGTGAGTTTTGCCCCATTTTATGACTTTTCTTGCCATAGTTATTAAGTGAATCACTTCAGTTCAGAGGTGGGTTGCTCCCGGTTCGGACTGGTTTCGGCAAACCGGTAGTGGTAATTGAGCGTGGTTCATCAAACCAGTAGTGACGGCTGGCTGGTCACATCCCCGAACTGGCCTGTGGGGGCAGCATGCTGGAGAGGGTGGTGGCGGGAGGAGAGGGCAGTGGCAGCGGGAAATGCCCGGATTTAGTTTGGATCTGGGGCTCTCCAAGAAACCGCTTGGCTTCATCAAATTCCTGCAATGGGTAAGTTGAGCAGTGGTGATGGGAGGCACCCAGCCAAGCAGGGACCGGTGGGCTGTGGAGTGCAGAGCCAGGAAAAGTCATAAGTTTCCTAGAAGGAA
This sequence comes from Thamnophis elegans, assembly GCF_009769535.1. Taxonomy (NCBI): domain Eukaryota; kingdom Metazoa; phylum Chordata; class Lepidosauria; order Squamata; family Natricidae; genus Thamnophis; species Thamnophis elegans. The sequence continues at coordinate 43,613,597 of NC_045558.1, forward strand.
TTGAAGCATTCAACTTTACTGTCTAGAGTACACGCCTGTGTTTATAAATCCAGTGGGTGATTGGGGGGGGGGGGGGAAGAGAACAAGGGTGGGAGATAGGAAAAATGCCGTGGAGGTGCTGGACTGTGCAAGAGGGCAAGAGGGAGGAAAGTTCACCCGATCCAGACTCAGGGGGAAAGGAGGCTTCAACCCCCCAAAACACCCCCGAGTGTAGCGGGGGCCATAGAAAATCGCAAAGCCCGGAGTGCACATGCGTGCTTGTGCCCTACAGTCACAATACTGTGGCCCAAAGGCCCATAGAAATTTATGAGCCGAGGTGACGCAGTGGTTAAAGTGCTGTACTGCAGTCATTTCAGCTGACTGTTATCTGCAGTTCAGCTGTTCAAATCTCACCGGCTCAGGGTTGACTCAGCCTTCCATCCTTCTGAGGTGGGTAAAATGAGGACCCAGACTGTGGGGGCGATATGCTGACTCTGTAAACCGCTTAGACAGGGCTGAAAGCCCTATGAAGCGGTATATAAGTCTAACTGCTATTGCTATAGAAAGACAATTCTGGATTGTATCAACAGATCCTGCACCAATCATAACAACCTGAGTAGTAAAAGTTTGTTTGTTAGATTTATTTTATGTTTTTCCTCCAGAAGCTCAAGGTGGCCTCCACTATGCCCCAGCCAATTCAACCACTGTCTCTCCTTTTGTGGCAGCTACCTCTTCCTCTTGCAAGTTCGCCTCAGCCGGGCTGAGATCTTGCTCCTTTTTGCTGCTTTTCATTGTCTCCTCCGCCGGTCTGAAATGCCCACTTCACCTTGTCTTGCTCACCTCACCTTTCTCACCATGGCCCGTTTAGGCTGAAGGGTCACAGGCAGGCAGGCACAGCAAGGTGAGGAACAGAGAGGGAGGAGAAAGCAGCAAGGCTCACACCTTGGCTACCACCAGCTGCCCTCAGCAGCATGCAGAAGGTTCTGGTGCTCTTACCCTGGGTTCGCCCTATTGCGTTCCATTTTCATGCCTTCGGGTGGAGCAGAGGAGCTGCTTGGCTTAATCAAATTTCTGCAATGGGTAAGTTGAGCGGTGGTGATGGGAGGTGCTCAGCCAAGCAGGGCCTGAGTGGGCTGCAGAGCACAGAGCCAGGATGCTACGCAGGGCCTGTTTCCCTCCACCCAAAGGCATGAAAACAGAATGCAATAGGAGGAACCTGGGGTGGGGTGAGGTAGCTAGAACCTTCTGCATGCTACTGAGAGCAGCTGATGGTAGCCAGGGTGTGATCCCCACTGCTTTCCCCCTCCCTTGCCATGCCTTACCGTGCTTGCCTGTTTGTGACCCCTCAGCCTAGACGCTTGCACAGTCCAGCATCTCCACCTGCATTTTTTTCTATCTACCTCCCTTTCCTTCCCATTGTTTTCTGCCCCCCACATTCACCCGCTAGATTTATAAACACAGGCATGGCTTCCAGGCTGCAAAGTTGAATGCTTCTATTCCTTCTAGGAAACCTATGGCTTTTCCACACTCTAAATCCTCCACTGGTCTATTTTTGGGAGTTTTTCCCCTCTTCCCCTCCCCCCTTCCCTCTATCAGAATACCAAAGATTTTCACGGCCAGTTCAGTGGGCGCGGCTTGGTATGGGGGTCATGTGACTGAGTGTGCATGAGTGATGTCAAATTGGCCACAGCCACTCAGTCACATATCCCCCACTTAGCCATGCCCACAAAACCAGTAATAAAAAAATTTGAAACCCACCTCTGCTGCAGTTGATAAGTTAATAACCCAGTTGTTAAATAAACCAGGCTTCCCCGTTGAGAAGGTTGCAAAAGGTGATCATGTGACCTCAGGACACAGCAACAGTCATAAATATGAACCCATTGCCAAGCATCTGAAGTTTGATCATATGATCATGGGGATGCTGCAAAGGTCATAACTGTGAAAAACAGTCATAAGTTACATTTTTCAGTGCCATTGTAACAAAAGAAATTGTTGTAAGTCAGGGACTCTGTGTGTGTGTGTGTGTGTTTGTGTGTGTGTGTGTGTGTGTGTGTGTGTGTGTGTGTGTGTAGAAAATGGGGGAAGAGAGAGAGAGAAGCAGGAAGGCTTTAAAACAAGATAGTCATCAAGGGAATATTTACATAGGCCCATATTCTTTCAGGTTATTGCTGTGAGGGACTTAAGAAAAGTAAGAAAGACTCCTAAGATGGAAGCAATTAACATACGCATAAACATTTAGTTACACATTCTTTATCTTAGATATTGTAAGGAACTGAGAATTCACGGAATTCACTGCTAGAGAGTACTCAGGAGACAGAAAAATAATCATATTTATTTGTGTAGGAGAACATAGGGATGGAGTTAAGAGAGGGAATCAGCTTAAACCACAAATGGACTAAGCTCAACTCCTGTTGAATTCTGTTGTTTCTTGACTAATGTCAAAATAATGCTGTTCATTGAATAGATTACTGTGCATTAGCATGAGTAGTAAAAAATTAGTTTACTTGGAAAATCATGTGTGTTTCTGGTCATTGCTGCACCTGACAATTTTTTTGTTATACTCTTGGATGGAATAAGTAAAACAACTAAAAAGAATAATAAATGAAAATAAGGAAGCTTATACACTGCTTGGAGTGGTACACTTAGATGATGTCACTGGATGTATCAGAAGTTAAGAGATGAAAAGATCAAGATACTGGGGGATCTTGTAATGTAATGAAGTAAATAAGTATAAGGAACTGTGAAAGAGCAAAATAATTTTGGCAGCTGGGTTATGGAAGCATATGAATTATTGGTCATGTAAAGAAAATTTAGTATTTTAAAAAGCAATTCTAAGAAATATATATATATTGTCTTCCCATTATAGGATTACCATGAATGAAAAGGAAAATTTTATGAATGCTGAAAATCTGGGGATAGTGTTTGGACCTACTTTAATGAGGCCCCCAGAAGATAGCACTCTTGCTACACTCAATGATATGCGGTACCAGAAGCTAATTGTGCAGATACTAATAGAAAATGAAGATGTTTTGTTTTAAACAAACACAGCTCTAAATTTATAACCATCTGCGATAAAAATTAAATTCAAATAAATCCTCATGAAAAGAATTGTGAGCAATGTTTCATTTTATGTGTCTTGTAAATGTACACTAAAATATTTAGTAAAAGCTATGTTTCACCAAGTTAGGAAAACAAATGTCTAATCTTTTATCTTGTTTCCAATTTGTCCCTGTGTAGAAAGGTTGCAGATTTCTTCAGTTAACTTATTAAAAGAAATGAAACATTGTATATTTGTTTAGATCACTGAAGCAAAAAAAAAGTACTATTCAGCTAAATCCCAAATCTTATTCTGGCTCAATTTCTATTAAAATTAACTCTCTCAGCCCAGGAAGTTGTAAAAGTTCATCTGTGTAGCAAATACATTTTGATACAAATTTTAGTTCTCTCTTTTTTTAGAAGCTTTGAACATAATTATATACAAATAGATCATGTCTACATACATGCATTTCTATTTAGAACTATATGTAGAAACAGGGGCAATTAATGCAATGAGATTCTTATTCATACAATATTACTTTCAAGATATGAATTGATATCTTTAGTCATTGTAACATTGCAGAAGATACTGTCAAGATTGCAACAAATGGTTATCATTCAGAATTTTGAAACAGAAGGCAATAGATACCAAAATGTCTTAGTTTGTCCAGGAGATTAGCATCAGGATGTTCATTAGTGTTACTTCTATATGGATATCCATGTATGACATAATTATATATGTCTGGGTGAAATAAAACATTTATTTATAAATATATTTTATACTTACGTTAGCTTTAGGGATGTCTTTTTATTAAGCAAAAATATAATTCAATGCGGTGCATTGATTATTTTATGTATATTTTTCTTAAGCATTATTGTTAAACTATATTGAAAACATTTACCACTGTTACAGTATTATCCTGACATATTTCTTTAATTGCAAATGTTTTTTAAAAATATTTTAGTTCAAATCCATCTGAACATTTACTGTAAATATGTGGCAAATATCAACATTAATTTTACCTCCCAAAAGTGGTATGTTGTTAAAAAAAAATTAAATATTATTGGCAATACCATCAACTACTATACTTAACATGCTTCTTGAAATACAGTATAGTTATATTTAAAATAAGTAATGCCAGATTTTGGGGTATTTCTGAACTTAGTAAAAAGTTCACACTTATTTAAATTTGTGTTATTTTTAAATGCCAATGAGTTCAATATTTATAAAAGTAAACCTGTTTAAATTAAGCCTTTTCTCTTCGTTGTATTTTGGCAAATGTATTAATAATGGAGAGAGGGTGAATGAAGGAGAAATGGTACATTTTCAAATTTCACAAAAGGTTTATTCTGTCTTTCTAGAGACTGATCTGTCAATATAATAAATGCAATTCATTCTAATAATATACATATTTCTCATCATGAGATTTTTGTACATCAGAATATTGTACATCAGAATTTTCTCTATGAAAAGCTGTTAAACTGTACTCTTAATTTGTATGAATTACAAATTTTGAAAGCCAATTATGCTGTTTCCTGAATTTCAGGGAGCATAGGTTTCTATACAAATAAGTGTGTAATTTTGATAATGAAATAAGACGAAGACCAATTGGGGCAAGAAAACAATGTATATTAATTATCCTTCAACAAGGGCTAGATAGATAGAAACAGGCTGAGGGCTAGATGATTTTGCTGGTATAATAGTCCTAGAAATTCTCTTAAATTACACAAATTTGAATATTGTAGGCTATATACTAAATACTGTTATAAAATAGTATGGAAATGATTTTATTTTGTGAAGTGAAACATGCTTTGTAATTTATGCTAGTGTAAATGGAAAAAAATAAACCTGTTAAGTCCATTAACACTGTAGTCACTGTAAAACAAAAACATATTTTATGTATTTTTGAGATTTTATAGCTTAAATACAAGAGTTAATCAGTGTGACACTCACTCATGCCTTTATCATCTTACACTTGAATATTACTATAATGTACTCTTCTTGGTATTGCTTTTGAAGATTATTCAGAAGCTGAATTTACTGCAAAATGCAACAACTATTGGCAGATGAAGTCTGCTGCATCTCAGTATATTGATGCTGCAAGAAAGATACAACTTCAAGTATTACTTTTAACCAGAGGTGGTATTCAGAAGGTTCTGACCAGTTCTGAAGAACCAGTAGCGAAAATTTTGAGTAGTTCAGAGAACTGGTAAATACCATCTTCCTCCCCCCATCTATTCATTCTCTGCTTCCCAAGTCCCAGCTGATTGGGAAGAAATGGGGATTTTACAGTATCCTTTCCCTGCCATGCCCACCAAACCACTCCATGCCCACCAAGCTACTCCATGTCCACCAAGCCACACTCACAGAACCGGTATTAAAAAAAATTGAATCCCACCACTGCTTTTAACCAATAAAGCTCTTATGGCTCGATTCTTATTGTAGGAGCATCTCCTCCTCTTCCGGGTTGAAACTCTACTTCTTATATATGTAATGTAGCAAAGTATGTGAAACTAGGAAGCTCTGGTTGTAAAGTCAGACTTCTTTGTTTGCTTGATTCCCAGAATAACATGGGCCTCTTTTTTTTTTTTTAACCCCCCAGAAAATAGTTAATTGGAGCAGCATGGTGGCCTAGTGGTAAAGATGCTCACCTCCCAGATGGAATGTTGAGAGTTTAATCCTAGGTAGCAACAAATGTTTTTCTCTTAAGTCACAAAGAGAAAATATTTGCTGCAAACTCCACATAGGCATCCAGCCAGCAAGTTACGACACTTCTATTCCAATGTGTTTGGGATGCAGGTGATCATCCCAATATACAGTACTGGTGTTGATCCCATGACTGGTTTTTAATTTTGTGATTTTATTGATGATGATTTATTTTTATTGACCATACTGAAGGCTATGTTATTGAGGGCTGCTTTGATCTGTCACGGAGCAACATACACAGTTTCAGTAAATAAATATAAGTAAATGGCTCAAATAACTGAATTTTTTGTCAAATATCCTAACAGAAAGATGCAACCATCTCCAATATTTAACCAGTTTCAAGTTTTTCCCTACAGATAGTCCTAAACTTACAACAGTTCATTTAGTGACTGTTCAAAGCTGCAGTGGCATTGAAAAAAAGTGACTTATAACAGTTTTCAATTTTCAAGCTACAACTGTTGCAGCATCCCCATGATCAAAATTCATATATCTGGCAACTGAATCATATTGATCAAGTTTGCAGTATCCCTGGGTCATGTGATCACCTTTTGTGATCTTGTGAAAAGCAAAGTCAATGGTGAAGCCAGATTCACTTAACAACCATGTTACTAAGCAAATGTGGTAAGAAAGATCATAAAATGGGACACTTAACAACTGTCTCATTTAGCAACATAAATCCTCCACAACTAAATATTTAACCATATTTTTGTCTATGACAAACTCAAACCAGAATCCTTTTAACATATTTATTTGGGGAAATCATTTTTGTAAAATTTAAAATTTTCAAGGTATTTCAGTCATTCACTGAAAAATTACAAAAATGTACAATTTATATAAATTATAAAATAATAATAACTTGCAATGAGTGATACTGATTTCATTATTTTGAGAAAAGCAGAAAACTCTTGGGCACTGTTGCAGACAGATTTCAGCATTGACAGTCCAGGTGTGAACTCAAAACCCAATAAATGTACATTCTCCTTTTTTGCTAACAAGGTATCACATCAAAAGTGTTACAATGTGAAAATGTGCAATAATGATCAACAGTCTCAAATGTGGCTTGAATTGAATACTTTTTTTTCCATTTGAAGTCTAATATTACCACACATTGAACACAACGTCTATATAACTTTAAATTAAAAGTGTAATTATATAAAAATTATCAGGATAATAAATAAACCTAGATTCCTAAAATAAAGCAAGAAAACAAAGCAGAATGAAGTGAAAAGATACATGTTCTTCTACTCAAATGTTTTCTACAACTTCTTGCTATATTGTAAATGTCGTTTTTACACTACAGTTCTGGATTTACCACCACAATTGTGCTTAAAAAAAAACAGTTGTTAATTTTTGCCCCACTTTACAACCTTTCTTGCCACTGATGTTAAGTGAATCATTGCAGTTGTTAAACTATTAACACAGTTAAGTGAATCTGGCTTCTTCATTGTCAGAAGCTCACAAAAGGTCGTATATCACCTGATCCTGGGAAACTGCAACCATTATAAATATGAAACAGTTGCCAAGGATCCTTATTTTGATCAGCAAGGGGGTGCTCAATGGGTGTACGTGTGAAAAACAGTCATAAGTAATTTTTTCCCCAGTTTCCTTGTAACTTTCAACAGTCAATTACTAATGAATGATTGCAAGTTGAAAATTAGCTGTATTAGAGTAGGCAAATTTCACTGACTACAGACTGATGCAGTTACTATTTATCACCTATTGTTTAAAGGAGATTATACTGAATCAACAAAATGGAGTTTGGACAAAACATTTTTTCAATTGTCCTGGAACATGTAGCTGTCAGAGAATAACAGCAAAGAACTTAATATCAATTTTAGCACCCCACATCAGTCTTTCTTAATCTGGTGCTTTTCAGATGTGTTCAACTACAAGTCTTATCAAAGGGAACATTGCACATTGCACTTACATAATGATATTGTGGTTAGTAATGATACCATGGAAGTGGTAGTTCTGTGCATCTTTCAGGACATCATTTGCATGATTATAATGGCACCAGCTTCAAATGTTGCTTCAGAAAATTATCAGCCGCTGCTGCGGTCCCTGATGTAACAAATTTTTACTCCCAAAATGGCAACACAGAAGGCAAGATAGGAAATAGTAAAACAAAGAAGGATGTCTATGGACATTTTTAGTCATCCAGATTACGGTTGCCCCAAAGGTGTTCCCTCCCCCCAAAAAAGGCAACTGGACTTTCTTGGTTTTTTTTCTCTGAAAATGTTTGGAATGTTTGGAATGTTTGGAATGTTTATTATAATTTATAGGCCGCCCTTTTCCCTGAGGGGACTCAGGGCGGCTTACAAAACACGGGGAAGGGGGTACAAAGACAAAAAACATAAGACAATACATAATATTAAAAATAGAGCACAACATTCATTCATCATTCGGGAGGGGACGAACTAAGATTTTTTTATCCCCAGGCCTGACGGGATAGCCAGATCTTAAGGGCCGTGCGGAAGGCGTGGGCGGTGGTGAGGGTGCGGATCTCCACGGGGAGATTGTTCCATAGCGTCGGAGCTGCAACTGAGAAGGCTCTCCTCCGCGTAGTCGCCAGTCGGCACTGACTGGCGGATGGAATTTGGAGGAGGCCTACCCTGTGCGATCTGATGGGACGCAGGGAGGTAATTGGCAGAAGGCGGTCTCTCAAATAGCCAGATCCACTACCATGGAGCGCTTTGTGAGTGGTAAGTAGGACCTTGAAGTGCACCCGGAGATCAACAGGTAGCCAGCGCAGCTCACGGAGGATCGGTGTTATGTGGGCGAACCGTGGTGCGCCCACGATCACTCGCGCGGCCGCATTCTGGACTAGCTGAAGTCGCCGGATGCTCTTCAAGGGCAGCCCCATGTAGAGCACGTTGCAGTATTCCAGCCTGGAGATCACAAGGGCTCGAGTGACTGTTGTGAGGGCCTCCCGGTTCAGGTAGGGCCGCAACTGGCGCATCAGGAGAACCTGAGCAAATGCCCCCCTGGTCACAGCTGACAAATGATGGTCAAAACTCAGCTGTGGGTCCAGGAGGACTCCCAAGTTGCGGACCCTGTCTGAGGGGTATAAATTTTGTCCCCCCAGCCTGATTGATGGAACATTAGCCAAATTATTGGGAGGAAAACACAACAGCCACTCGGTCTTTTCCGGGTTGAGTACCAGTTTGTTAGCTCTCATCCAGTCTTTGACAGCCTCAAGGCCCCGGTTCATCACTTCCACCACTTCATTGAATTGGCACGGGGCGGACAGATACAACTGTGTATCGTCCGCATACTGATGGTATTTTATCCCGTGCCTCCGAATGATCTCGCCCAGCGGTTTCATGTATATGTTAAATAGTAGGGGGGATAAGACCGAGCCCTGCGGCACCCCACAAGTAAGGGGCCTCGGGGACGATCTCTGCCCCCCCACCAACACCGACTGCGACCTGTCCGAGAGGTAGGAGGAGAACCACTGCAAAACAGTGCCGCCCACCCCCACCTCCCGCAGTCGTCGCAGAAGGATACCATGGTCGATGGTATCGAAAGCCGCTGAGAGGTCAAGGAGAACCAGGATGGACGCATGGCCTCCATCTCTGGCTCTCCAGAGATCATCGGTCAATGCGACCAAAGCGGTTTCTGTGCTGTAACCGGGCCTGAAGCCAGACTGGAAGGGGTCAAGATAGTTAGCTTCCTCCAAGGTACGCTGAAGCTGGAAGGCCACCACCTTCTCAACAACCTTCCCCACAAAGGGGAGGTTGGAGACTGGACGGTAGTTGTTAAGAACTGCTGGATCCAAGGATGGTTTCTTCAGGAGGGGTCTCACCACCACCGCCTTCAGCGCGGTGGGGAGATGCCCCTCCCGAAGAGAGGTGGTAACAACCGCCTGGATCCAGCCTCGTGTCACCTCACTGCTGTTGGCAACCAGCCAGGAGGGACACGGGTCCAGTATACAGGTGGAGGCACTCACAGCTCGCATAGCCTTGTCCACATCCCCGGAGGCAACATCCTGAAACTCAACCCAGAGATGGTCTGCCAGATCATTCCCTTGTGTCTCGGCTGGATCTGCAGGAGTGGAGTCCAGGTCCGATCGAAACCGAGCAACTTTGTCCGCCAAGAACTGTACATACTCCTCAGCCTTACCCTGTAAGGGGTTCTCCGTCTCCCTCCTATTTAGGAGGGAGCGGGTTATCCTAAACAGGGCGGCTGGGCGGGACTCGGCGGACGCTACCAAGGAGGCAATGTGTGATCTTTTGGCTGTTCTTAGAGCCCGAATATACTCCTTGGTGCAAGCTGTCAACAGTGCCCGGCTCGACTCGGACCTATCGGACCTCCACAGGTGCTCTAGGCGTCTCCTCCGGCGCTTTATCTCACGGAGCTCCTCGGTGAACCAAGGAGGCCTCCGTGGGCCGCTGACCCGGAGGGGCCGTAGTGGCGCAATCCGGTCCAGAGACTCTGATGCTGCCGAGTGCCAGGCAGCAGCAAGAGTCTCCGCCGAACTGTGGGCGAGAGCATCTGGAATAACCCCAAGCTCCGTCTGGAACCTTACTGGGTCCATAAGTCGCCTGGGGCGGAACCACCTGGTCGGTTCCTCCTCCCTACGGTGGGGGTTTGGCCTCCGGAAGTCTAGCCTCAGTAGGCAGTGGTCTGACCACGACAGGGGAATGATCTCATTTCCCCTCAGACCAAGATCATAACTCCACTGCTCCGAGAGGAATACGAGGTCGAGCGTGTGACCCGCTGAGTGGGTTGGGCCTCGAATTACCTGGGTCAAGCCCATGGCTGTCATGGAAGCCATGAACTCCTGCGCTCCATCAGAGTGTTCACCGAGCGAAGGCAAATGTTTTGCTTCTCATCCAAGAAGCTTCTTCAGGTCTGAAAAAAGGAGGAGGATGTTTGGGAAGTACTGTAAAGTCATTGACATGACCAAACTTCACTGAAATCAATTGGGGCATAAGTAAAGACACACATAGGGAGAGAGAATAAAAGAAAATGTAGTAAGCATAATTTATCTTTTCTATTATTCTAGAATGCTAATGTTGGCATTTAGTAGGATTACATATGTCCTTACAAACTACATATAACCATGAGACCAGGCTGCCCCCAAACCTGCCAGCACCTGTGCTTTTTCTCTCTCTCCTTCTTTCAAGGCCTCTCCTCAGCGTCAGCAAGGCAAAGTGAATTATAAAAGCTTGCTGCGAAACAGCTGGGGGAGTATTGGAGTAGCAGTAACTGTGAGTAGACTGCGGAAGAAAAAGTAGAAGTAAGTAATGTGCTTTCTGTGTGTTTTTGTTGCTCTTTTGTGTCTTAAGCCTACCAAATTGGTTATAATTTGAAAGAACTCAGCTCATATTCTTTTTATTTAAAAGCAATCAAAAATGTTATGTTCTTTTATTAATGCATTTAGGGTTGGGTAAGAAGAGAAAGATCTTTAGTATTAAAACAAACCTGAAAAGGTGGTAGTTTTAAAAAAGAGCATATGTTTGTAAATTACGTTTGTTTGTAAATTGTAGATTTTGGTGGTAAGCAAGTGATAAGTTGAAAAGCTTTATTTTTTAAGCCACACTGATCAGTCTGAAATGGAAACATGCCAGTGGATAAACACAAAATAAGCTGAATTGTTATTAGTACCTTAACTATTGACACTGCATACACAGAAAACTTAAATCTTTGAGGCATTATTCATAGCTTGGACATTTACATTCTATGATTGTCTTTCTATTCCAGGTCAAAATACCTTCAACTGTACTTCTGAGATCAAAATTTTGTTTCCATGTGCTATCATTCTGTATCCAGGAGACATCAAGCTAGATATGTGATGCCAGCAGGGGTATTCTGGGGGTTGAAATCCACATATCTTCAAACTGCTAAGGTTGAGAAATCCTGGTTTAGGAGATCACCTCAGTGGGACATTGATTAGCCCAAGAAACTTCACTCATTCTGCCATTCCAGGGCCTCAAACAGAATACATTAAAGTCATGTTAAAGTATCTATGTTAACATAATACTTTAACATGACTTTAATCATGTTAGAAACAAACAAAATCCTAGAACTGCAGGGGCCTCCTGTCCCCCCTCTTAAAGTCTCTGCTTGAACATATGTTTAATGCTAAACTATAATTTCCCCTCCAGAAAGCAGAAAACGATATCTCTACCCTTGCCCCAAACAGATAGGAATAATATTCAGATATGAAATAAGCTAAAGAAATATAGTTATCTATGTGATGAGTTACAGTCCCTCTTCTTCTCTTCAATTTTTGTTGCTTTCTTCAATTATTCCCAGAGACTTTTAGGTGCATTTTCTTATCAATATTTGTTATGCAAATTTTATTGCCAATATTTGTTACTGCCTTTTAGTGAGTCCCAATATGATTTATCTTCAATTTACAAGGGGAAAAAAGAGAAGAGAACCAATTTGTCAACTGCAACATCGACAAAGACCAATTTTTACCCTACTCTCTGTTACAGCTATCCTTGCCAGTTATTTGAAATGTTACAGCTTGCTGAGTTTTTACTTACTGCAGACCAACGCTTGTCAAATTGCTTTTTTATAGGAACCAATCACTTTTTTGAAGAAGAAAAGGGCGGGTCCTACTGAAGGGCTCACCTACACCTGCCTCCTGGTTGTTTTCCCAAGAAGTACCCAGCACAGTTTCCACAGCTGAAGAAAGTGAATCGGGCGGGTTAGATTGTACAACATTGCATTTAAAAATAATGGACAAAAGTATTTTCGTGACTATACGTTCCTTTTCCCCCCAAGCTGCCTTCCGTCGACTTTAGAGGCTGTTCGGAGTAAGTTAGCTTCTTCTACTGCGCGACCCTAACACGGTTCACCTGGGAAAGTTGATCTCTCCCATTTGGAGCGGGCGGGCACTTCAAGAGGGCTGACTCTGAGACAGCCTGTTGCTGAGGTAGCGAGATTCTCAGGAAAGACAGGTAACTACAATCCCTCCGCGGGACGCGAGATGATGGTCTGAGGGTTTATTCCCATTCACTTGGTGACCGGCAAGAGCGAGCGTGAGTTCCAAAGGGAACAGGTGAGAGCCCAGTCTTGCCCCTGGGAAGCTTCCACAGGTGTTGCCCGGGAGAAGCGTCCTGCTTCCATCTCACGCTCTCGCTTCCCGGAAAAAAGAAGGGGGGGTCTGTCGAGCGGCGCCCACCTATCTCGCGGCGCCGAGTGTGTGCCGGTCATAACACCCTCCCCCCTGCCTTCCACCAGCGCCTTGTACTAAAGTCGCGGGAGGTGGAGGGTGGTATTGGTGCTCAGTGAAAGGAAGAGTCTCTTTGCGGCTCGGTTGCGCTGTATGAGCTGGAACAGAGGTGGCTTTCAGCTCCACGCTCTTGAATAGTCCTGCCAGTGGAAGAGGATTTCCGCCTGGTGTTTTCAAGAATCCCTGCAGATTTGCTCCTCACCGGTGGGTTCTTTAATCCTATATGCGTCTCTTCGTAAAACAATCCCCTGAACTCGGAGAAAATCTTCTTAAATATCTTTGGATCTATTTCTGAACAAAGATGCATGGAGCTGCACTTCAAATCTCATGGGAGTTAAAGCAATCCCCATGAAACATGTACATCAGCTTTCCCCACTCTCTTTTCAATTGTTCTGAAACATGCTTGCCCTCTTTGACTTTTACCATTCCTCAACAGCCTTCTGCACATTCAACAAGCAAGCAGGAACACCACAGAACTCTTCCAGACTGTCCTGAATGACCCAGCAGAACAACTATAGGGAACAGTGGTGAGTATGGTCTGATTTGAGTCAGTAGCACTGAGTAAACCCTATAAGATTTATTTCAAAGTTGGTAAATTTAAAGCTAGAGTTTTGTGCCACTGTAAGAGTTGAAAATACCTTTTACTATAAAGTGTCCCCCTTTGCCATGTCCTCTGTAATATCTGCCTTAAGGGCGAATTCTGGTAAAGAATGCAACAAGGGCCCTCTAGCTATGACTAGCAAGAAGCATAATTTACTAATGGAAACAGGTTATTTTGGCCTCAACATCTCACTACCAGAAGAGACTTTATGAATCTATCACCATTGCTTAGATATATACAATGATTCTCAGTTGTGAGTTCTCACTAAATATATTACTGGAAGGAATATGCTTCTCGGTAATTCAGTAAGTTTTATCGTACTTGATAATCTTAAAGTCTATAAACTGTTGATTCTGCTACTGTATATTTATTTGTTGGTTAACTAACAAGACATTTTTCTTAAATGAACAGAATGCACTTCAAAATACTTGCAGGTAAGCTATGGCTACCTGCAAGTAAAAAGGCAATTCTTACCTTCAGTTGGAAAAAAATGGCTTTGGATGTTGTGTGAATTGTCTTTAGATGTTGTGTGAATTTATTGATGATGATAAAGTAAAACTGTTCACAAGGAAAGATTCTGTGATTGGAAGACTTTGCAAATGTATACATTTATGTTCTTTTTAAAGACTAAGATCTTTTTTCTCATTCAGACCTAAGTGACATTGATTGCTGACAAAGATTTATGAGCCTTGTATAACATTTAGTTTCTCTTACAAGATTATTTCATTTTTTTCCAATTCAATCTTTGCACATGTTTATTAACTAGTGTGAAAGAAGTGAGGCAGTACAACCCTTTCCCTGTTTAAACTGGAAGAATATTATTAGTCTATAAATCTTATTGTTGGTACTGATCATCATGGGCAACATACAAGAAAAATTGTGAAATCTGATAACTTACCATTTTATCTACATTTTGTTAATCTCTACAAATTGACAGCAATGAACTTTGCTACAAGTCTGCCACCACAGCTGAGCCCATCAGGAGGCACTGTGCATTGTAAACCCCCTGCACTAGAAATACCCTGTGCTTAAATCTTCCAACTAAAGAAGCTTTGGATGAATAGTGCTAAGCAACTAAATTCTTGGTTGCTGAGCCCAATCTTGGAAAGGTTTAACTATGGCTAATGTTTTCATGAGTATAAAAGGAAGCTATGTCATATGGAAAGGTTTTAACTTTCCAAAGCACCTTGGCTGAATTAAAGTCTACATAGTTTCTCTGCTCTTGTGTTTAGGCATGGACACAGCCCTTTTTGAACAAAACTGATACTGAAAAAGTCTGTTCCACACTTGAGAAAAATCAAGTCCTTGAAAGTAAGATGCTGATAAGCTGCTTCATATACCCCAGATCTGTAGATGGGATAGTCATATCCTCCTTCGTTTACACTCCTAATTGTATTTTATAATAGCCTCCCATAAATAGTTTGTCAATATTTGCATGTCTTTTGCCAATCATTTTTGGATTAAAAACTTAGTGCTGCAACTTATTTTTCATGAGCGTTATTTGAATGCCTTGCTTATGACTGAGAAAAAGTAAATATCATCTATACTGAATATATATCTGGGGTTACTACACATTTGAAAAAATGAAAAATCAGGATTGCATTGCTGATGAGCACAGGATTAACTCTTCAAGCCCTACTGAATGATTGGAGGGTAGGAATAAGTCCCAATGGGGGAATAGGCAATGTGGCTTTTCTAGAGTAAAATAACAAACCTATTGGCAGATATAGCTGGGTACGAAGGTACCAAATCGTTACTCCCCAGTTAGTTGACCTTATAGGTTCTAGGGGAAGCAGCGTTGAAACACAACGCATCCTGAAAACCACCGTCCTCCGTTCCTTGCACCAAAGGCCGTGATGGCTCCAGCCCTGGCAAATTCGCTGAAACGTTTCCTCTTTTTTTTAATCCCCCAGGAAATTCGAACTACCCCTTGCCCTCCGAACGGGGAAGGAAAGACCCGGGCGCTTTCTGCCTTCAGAATATGGCAGAGAGCAGTAGTGCCTCCAAAACCCCTTCGGGGGCGGGCGGGGCGAAAAGCTCCCCGAGCAGTTGGTGGAAATCTCTATCCGGTAGAAAGAAGAGCAAAGAAATTCCGCCGCTGGATCCCTCTGAGCTCCTCTTCACTCCCCCCAACTCTTCGGACTCTTGGGAGAACCAGTCGCCTATTGGCAACCGTCGCAATCTCAGGATTTCCCACTCTGGCCGCTTCAAGGAAAAGAAGCGACCTCGCGCAAGCCTGCTCGCCGAAAGTCCCCAAAAGCTGTTTGAAGGTGCCGGTGGAGGCGGCGCTGCCACAGCTAGCCCCGCGCCTGCGCATCCCAGCGAAGAGACTCGGGGCGAGTGACCGGCGCTCTCTCCTATTCCGCCCTGCTTGACTGCCATTTGCCGGCTTGGGGCGTGGAGGAGTGGGGAGAAGAACAGGAGGAGGGGCTTGTCTTTACCGGGGACTGCTGCTTGTTTCGTTCCTCGCCCTCCCTCCAGCAGGAATTGGTTTTGCTCTATGAACATTTGGCGCTGCATTTATTTTGAAATTAGTTTGGAAAAATCTCCCCTCTTGCTGGTGGGATAAGGGCTTTTCTATTTTAGTTGAAGACATGCCTTTCATTTCAGGGGCAACAAAACGATGTAAGACGAGACCAGCGAATGACGCAATGAAGGATAAAGGCACCCGTTCGTTGTTTTCGGTCACATCTCCATGAATTAATGCGTGCAGGGACAATACATTCCCTATGAAATTGTCACTATGAATTATTTACTCTCTTGCAGGAAGCGTTCTAGTTTCAGTTGCATCAATGTATGAAACAATAGATGAAATATTGCTTTTATTTTTTTAAAAACTGTACCTCTTAATTTAATATTTCAAGATTAAAGTTTTTAATTTTGTGCCAAATATAGGCATATTCTCTTGGTTTCGGTTTGGTTCTATGCTTAGCTTTTTTTCCACTTTAGGGTTAGGTCAGGTTTATTGAAGTCACTTTGTGAATTGGAGGTCCCCACCTCCCATCCTTTCACATAGGATATAGAATTAGAGATTACACAGAATCATATACTATCAGTATGCTTTTCAATCTAGGAATCCAATGTAATGCATCTCCGCCAATAATGACTCTTTGATCACTGGTTGAACATACTGAGGAAAGAGAAAACCTACTATCTAGAAAATTGCAATATTTTTAGGGAATCTCAGACAGAATTATATCCAAAATAAGAAATACTGGCATACTGTAAAGTTAAAGTCCATCATTGAGTTTTACCCATCCTGGATCTGACTACAAAAATTCACATTTTTACACAAATCACTTCTGATTGCAACTGCAGTGCATCTGGAGTCACATGGATAAGTTAACATGATTATTACTTGACAATACATAAATCACAAATGATTAGAGGTAATCTTGGTGAAGTTAACCCAGCATCTCTAAAACAGTTTAAAGTCATATGGTTTACTATAAGGAGAATCTCACATTCCATGTGCCAGTTTTAAATATTTTGCAACAAAAGCAAAGGGCCAGATTAAGTTTTTATAATACAGATAGTCCTCAGTGTACAACCACTGTTGTTAAGTGAGACATTTCTTAAGTGAGTTTTGCCACTTTACGACCCTTCTTGCCTCTATTGTTAAGTGAATAACTGCAGTTGATAAGTTAGTAACCAAGTTAAATGAATCTGGTTTCCCTATTGGCTGATTGTCAGAAGGTCACAAAGTGGGATCACATGACCTTGGGACACTGTACATGTCATAAATATGAACCAGTTGCCAAGATCTGAACTTTGATCACATGATCTTGGGGATGCTGCAAAGATCCTCACTTTGAAAGATATGTTAGTTTTTTCAGTGCAGTTGACATTGAACGGTCACTAAATGAACTTTTGTAAGATGAGGACTACCTACAACAGTTCATTTAGTAACCATTTGAAGTTACAACGGCACTGAAAAAATTGAGTTATCTTTTTCGCACTCATGATCATTGCAGCATCCCCATGGTAACATGATCAAATTTCAGACACTTGGTAATTGACTCATATTTATGATAGCTGCAGTGTTCAAGAGTCATTAATCACCTTTTGCGACCTCCTCATAAGCAAAGTCAACAGGGAAGTCAAATTCATTTTACAACTGTGTTATTAATTTGAAAACTGCAGTGATTCACTTAACAACTGTAGCAAGAACGGCTGGAAAACAGGGCAAAATTCACTTTAAAACTATCTCAGCAACAGAGCTCTGGGCTCAGCTGTGGTTGTAAGTCAACCAAGCGGATGCTGCAAAGGTTATAAGTATGGAAACCAGTTATAGGTCACATTTTTCAGTGCCATTATAAGTTCAAACTACATGAACTATTGTAATTTGAAAACCACACATATTATGCTCAACAACAATCTAATTGTTCAGTTTGAACTTAATAAGTGAACACACCTTTGGTATTTTATAAACCATGGTTTATTGCTTAGTTTGATGGTTAAAAATTTAAGGCTTGCCATAATATGCACCCTTTGCTTTTTATGTGTAGTCTTTCACCATTTATTTGGTTGGGTGAGGGGCTTGTTTATTTTTTCTTCTTCCCAAAAAAGGTCCTTAATATTCTTATATAAAACCAGCAGATATGTGGATATATTTAATATCTAAACTGCTGTTTTAGTGAGGCCTTGCAATTTAGTTATTCCAGAGCAGCTTTTGCAATTAGTAACTGTTTTAAAATATGAATTTTATAAAATTCTTTCATTGCAGCAAAAAAAAGATAAGGCATCTAAATTTCTCCATCTTTTTCCTTTATGTTGCAGATCCTTTATTGCCCAATAGAGTTTTAAAAGTTCTCCTTTTAAAAGAGAAAGATGAAATGCTATCTTATCTTATTTCAAGGACAAACTTTCTGGTAGCACCTGCAGATTCTAAACTATGTTAGTAACTGATCTGGAAGTGAGTAGAGAAGGAAGGAGTAGCTTACCAGTATATCTGGAAGCACTTTTACTGTATTTGTGGCTCCCAGTTGTATTCACTTCAAGAAAGCAAAAACAAAACAAACAAACAAAAAACCTGGAAGCATATTATTATTTTGCTTGTGGTAATCATAAGCAGTTGTTTAAAGGAGCATGATACTTGTATTTCCTATCAAACAGATCGCATGATGCATTGTAATAGTAGAGTATAGTTTTCAAGTTACTAATTGCTATTCTAGAACTAGAAGGTTTCAGGCTAAATGGGTTAGCCTAAGAGTGCCTGCTTAATTCAATGTATCATCTTAACATCTCTAAATTCTCTGTTCTGAGGCAGGGTTTTTTGAATTTCACTTGATATGATAATGCAGCATTACTATGACACACTGACAGTCTTAGAGCATATAGTAAAGCTTTAACATTTCCTTTGGGTCATTCTGTATATAAAAAGTTGTTTTCATGACCATCAAACGTCTGTGTTGGATGTCTAAACCGTGCCTTGAATAGGTAATACACAATTCTAACTCTGATAGAAAAAGTATTTTATAACCTAGAACAGCAATCCCCAACCTTTCTGGCTTTGTGGACTGGCAGCAGCTGGAAGGAAGTGGTGAGGATGGTATCACACGCACAACCTAATTACGCATGTGCAAGTGGAGCTTGGTACACTTGTCCACTGCTTGTGTAGCCCGGTTCTTAATGACCCACAGTCTGGTAGCGGTTTGAGGGATCTGGGGTTGAGGATCCCTCACCCCCTACAGTAGTATGGGGTCAGAATTGCATGCCCTCAGAAAGGGCTCTGTGTGCCATGCCAGACGTTCGCCATCATGGTTCTAGGATTATTCAGCGCACCATCTGCCAACTCATACTGCCAGTTCATTGCAAGGCACCTCAACATGGGCAATTAGCTATTGGGACAACTAGCTGCAGGCACCAGATGGAGAGTTAGATGGGCAGGTGGGTGAGTGAGGAGAGTCAGAGTGAGGAGAATCAGAGTGAGGAGAGTCAGTGAGTGAGGGCAGAGTGCACAGTGGTGGCATCAGCATACTTCCCATACCCCCACAATGGTTGTTGCCATTGCCCCCATTATGATCTCCAAGCCATTCAGTGTTTGGATCATTTGATGGTGGCAGTGGTGTGTGGTATGGTGAGGGGGGAAGAGATGGCAGCCAGGGAATGTGAGAATGGGAAGCCCATGGCTGTTACCTCATCCCCATCCACTACCACCACCAAATAGTCCAAATTCTGAATAGCCTGGACATCAGTATGGAAGCAATGGCAGTGGCAGCAGGGGATGTGAAAATGTAAATGCCCCAGGCTGCTGCTGTTGTGCACTCTGCCCACTTGCTTATTCACTTCCCTGGCTCTCCATCTGAATGCCCAATACTGAATTGTCCCTGCCAAGAATTGTCCATGTTGAGTTATCCTGCAATGACTTGGTAGCAGTGAGTTGGCAGAGGAGACTTGGCATTGACAAGGGGGCTCATCCCAGCCCTACTTCTATGTTCCGCACTCCAAAATGTTTCTAAACAATCCTTATGTTAGAATCTATGCTGATTATAATAAAAACAAAACACTGGATAGAATATTAGAGGTTTTGTTACCTCGATTCAATATGGGAGAATTGAATGAAAAATAAGCCTCAATATTTAATGACTGGCTCAAACTGGATTATTATTTATTATGATGCTCCACTTTACTTTAAGTAATATTTTTTTAAAATATTCCTAGAAGTAGTATCTCATGCAAAAAACTGATTCATGTGGCTTTCCACAGACTGCTTTATTGAATCTTGATTGGGTTCTGGCAAATAAAGAAAAGCAAAACAAAATATGATAATCCAGCAGGAAATTGAGTTATAGTCCAATCTCATCCTGGAGAATGTTATATATCTGATCACTTAAGATAGGACATAATCAGTAATCTAAGCCAAATAACAAGCTTCTGCAGCTACCAAAAACCTTTAATGGGAGAAGTATGGTTTCAATCTTCATATGCTAAAAATACCAATGAGATTTTTTGCAGAAGAGAATCTAGAAGGAGAATACACCTAATATTATAATTGATTATATGACTTTAATTTTGGTTATTTGGGCCTCCTCCTGCTTTTTAATTAGTTTGCTGGGAAATAGATTTAATAAATTGAAATTGAATTGAGGAATGCTGGGAAGAATAATGATGGAGTCCACAGATATCTCATCCTTAATATAAATCTTGGAGGTAAAAGTACTATAAATCTTAAATAGGAATATTTGTGACTAAGCTTCATTCTTCCAGGAATTGGAAAATTCTTACTGCATGGCCAACCTTCATGCTACTGCTGTTCATTGCATTCCCTGTGACCTCCATTGGTTGTCACTGCCAATAATCATAAACATATGCTTTAAATGTGTGATGTTCTCAGTCCTACTTTTACTCAAAAAATTCTCATCAGGATATAATTAATAGTGAAGCCATGTGGCATAAAATAAAAACCTTAACGGAGTCTCTGATCTTAGTAGAAGTTCATTGACTTTTAATAGTTTATGGCTCTAATTCAATTAATTCTTATATGAAAAACTTTTTGCCATGAAATTACTACTTTAAAAAACATTTGCATAAAAAAGATAGAATACTCAGTCCTAATACACATGCCTCATTTCCTTAGTATTTAATTATTTTAATTCATTATTCTAAAATGTCCAAAATGTTATTTATAAAAATTACTGAGAAACTTCAATTAGATATAAATAATTAAGTAAATTTTCAGATGCAAATGCTAATTCTTCTAAACAAATCATGCTGTAGCAAAATGCTTTCCAAACTTTTTCTTTCATAATCAAAAATGCATATCATAAAGTCCTTATTTAAATGTGCCTTCGTGATTGGGTTTGCATATCATTACATGAAGAAAAACCATTTTAATTAATTGCCAATTTTGGGTAATTTATCCAGGTTTGGAAAATACTGCTCTAGTTACTTATAAAAATAATAAGGGTAGGTTAAAAACAATAAACAAAATTATCACCCTCTTTTCACCTGTAAAAAACATAGCATAACTGTATTTATACTTCATTAAATTGTTATGTTAAGCGTCTTAAGAACTCTGCAGGTGGATCTTTAATTTAAGTGTAATGTGTATAGTACAACATGTAAGTAAAAGTATAACAGTCTGAAACAATTTTGTAGCCCTATTTTCACTGCAAGCTACTCAAATTGCTTTGCTATGTAACATTTACTATATAACATTTACTGATAAGGAAACCAAATAAGATAGTAAAATTTTTGGGTGCCTTCAAGTTAATTTTATTCCTGGCAACTCCATGCTATTCTCTTGGCAAAACTGCCTTCCTCTTTTAGGGCTGAATGTGACTGCCCCAGGCTCACCCAGTTGGCTTTGTGCCTAAGGAAGGACTAGACCCCATGGTGTCTTAGTTGCCTGGTACTTTTAATCACTACATCACTACACTAGTCAATACCCAGTACACAAAGAATTTGACATTGACATGCTTTAGGGAGCATGCAGACAACCTTGGCCTAACTCAGAATAACTGAAGGCTGTAGGATAGCCTGGGGAATTAAATAATTTTACAAGCATCCCAAATAAGATAATGGCAAATTATTATCTACATTGGCACAATAACTGCACAAAGTTCACAAAATCACTCAGCTTGAGTCCAATAAGACTGTCTTCTCACAAAGCACTGTAACAGAAGGAAGGAAGGCAGCCACAATAATTTGGATCATTTTCTTCAAACCACAATTTCACATACTGTATGTAACTTGCTTTATTTGTGGCAACCATGTTTCCCCCCCCATCTGCAAACAACTCATTTTTAACTGATGCCAAGAACACACTGCTGCTTTTGTCTTCCTATGTGCATTCCCCTTGCCTCCCACAAACTCACCGATTTTAACCTGTTCCCTTATACCACAAAGAACACTCCCCTGTTGCCTAAATAAACCACTGCAACTTTATATCACTCTGTTTTCGTTACGAGTCAACAATGCATGACAAGATCAACTTGAAACTTACCAAAGAACTTTTAAAGAAAGAGTAATATCAGTAAGTCCAATAATTTGAGACACTAAATGGTTTCTAACTGGATAATGTTGCAAATTAAATTGCAGAACAATTGTGTATTTCGGTTAGAATGATTGTATCTTTCATAAATTGCTGAAGTCTTAAATATTTGGATATCAGTGGGCCTTTCTCTACTTTAGATACACTGATAGAAAGTTCCATATAAACAAACAAGAATACTGTTTTTCCAATATTGGAATAAACTCAACTGGAAATGTGAATGCTATCTTTGCTCTGTTTTCAAGGCCTTTCTCTACTATTGAGTTTTGCTACCCACAGCCTCAACTCAGCAAAAACATGTAAAATTTACCAGTTCCTATTTGCTATTTTCAAGCTTGATATAAGGGAATTGCAATAGAATTGGGACTGGTCTGATTTCAGATCTCTTCCTAGATTTCTCAATACTCATTCATATTTTCTTCCCCACCCCCCACCCCCAATAACTTCATTGGGCAGCTTCCAAGTTAAAGTAATGCAGATTAAGGAAACCAATGGAAAGACACAAGATTAAAAAAACAGTATTGAAACAGATTTTGCTATTGTGTAGCTTGTTAGGTCAATTAGAGTGAACTAACTGGAACTAGATAATCACAGGAATTATATGGGTGATTCTGACTTTAAAAAAAGGAATTATAGGGTTACCAGATATCTGAATAGACAATTGAAAAAGAGGACACATTAACCCATTACCTTTTTTTAGCATTCATAACAAAAATTATAAACTGCAAAAAAAGTATTTAGGTCAACATGGAATTTAGAGGCACAGTGATTCAGTAACTTAATGAAGGTCTCTGCTCCAGCAGTTTGAGTCCAGCATTGTACAGCAAGGTGAACTACTGTTACACGCTTCAGTTTCTGTCCACCTTACACTTCAAAAGCATGTTCTATGCAAATAGATAATTAGGTAGGGCTTTGGTGTGGAGATGAGTTGGTGCTCCATACAGGCAGTCAGATTCTTTCTGGTTCTGAACCTTCCTGGTTGTGATGCCCAGTTGTGAGATAGCTCCGGGCAGGAAGGGGGCCTTCTAGGATGCCCCCTTCCTGCCTAGGAAGAGCTGCTCGTCTTTCTTTCTGTTGCAAAGCTGTCTCACCATCCAGGGGTGCACCTTGGGAAGCATATGAGCATTTCCTACAACAGATCTGGTAAGTTGGCAGCAAAACTACTACTCTGCAATAGCATTGTGGTCTCCTGGCTAATGTAACAATGTCATATAACAACATCAATAACAAAACATGGAATTATATTTTCCAGAACTGAAAATATTGGTTTTTTCAAAAAATATTTATTTTCAAGAACATACACTATATTGCCAAAAGTATTTGCTCACAACTGATTCTGATTATTTGGATGGGTGAGCAAATACTTTTGGCAATATGGTGTATGTTAGCAATCATATAAAACTAACAATAACGTGATTCCAAATGTCATCATAAAAATCTATGAATTATGTTATCTATAGACTATAGTGATCATAGTTTTGAAGGAGCTGGAATGAAGCTAATTGCTGAATTTAGGAAATTAATATAAATCTAATTTGTTAATTTTAATAGATTTGTATGCCGCCCAATCCCGAAGGACTAAATCTGTCATTAAATCTGTCTATATACTTATATGAGGAAAAGAAAACAATTTACAAAGTTACAGTACCCAAAAATTTGAATGGCTACTGCTGTGAAAACAATCCAATTTTTTAAAAAATACTCAAAAAGCTGGACAATATTTGACTTCGGGGCCATGCTTGGCATATGGAGAATATGAGGACAAATGAAGAAGATGTCCTTCTTTTGCAGGACATCTGGTAATCCAAGAACAGTAGCAAAATAACAACAACATAACTTTTTTATTTCCCAAATATAGTTATGAGGTCTGTTCACATGTTTCTTGCTGAAACCTGGGGAGAATATGAAGCTGTGGGAGGTGACAAGAGTTAGACAGAAATGAAGTAAATGTGATGCTAATGAAGAGGACAGAGGACAATGAGTGATATGGAAGCAGAACCAATGACTACATTGGGTCATTGGTTCTACCTGTTCAACATTCCTAAAGCACATCTCTGATCACACCCATTATTTGTCACATGACTTGATCTCCAGAGTTAAGAGTGGCAAAATGTTACAAAATTTACCATCTTTGAATCACTGGTTTAAAGCACAGTATAGAAATGACACTTTAAATCTATCATTAAACCCAGGCAATAATAGACAATAATAAAGGCAGGAGATGAGGATATATAAATACAGATACATAAAAATCTGGAGTAATCAGAGCAAATCTCATGTTATCAATACACAATAATGCTTATTTATTGGTTTCGTGTTAGATCTCATACTTTCTCCAGAAGCTCGAGAGACATGGTATAGCTGTCTAGTCCATTTTTCCATACAACAGTTAATCTGACAGAGTAGATTAAATGAAAAAAATATTGATTACATCAAAGTGACCCAATATTTTTTTCATGCCAGGTGATCATGAATCTGAATTCTCAGACTTTGTCCAATACCTTAACTGTTAGAAAGTATCGGCTCACTATATGTATTGCAATTAAGTACAGTTGGGCAAAACTAAACAGTTATTTATAGATTAGATTAGCACAATGTGTTTAGCTATGATTTTAACCATAAACATTCATTTATTCATTAATTCAATAGCTATAGCACTTAGATTTATATACTACTTCACAGTGCTTTAGAATTATCCTGCTATACTGCATTGTAACTACTGTGCCACCGTGGCTCCTTAATGCATGTTAATACATAAAACATATCATAATATTGCACAACAGCTAACCCTAGTTTGTAGTTTGTAGTTTATTGGGATTTATATGCCGCCCTTTTCCCTGAGGGGACTCAGGGCGGCTTACAACCACAGGGGGGGGGAGGGGGGGTGCAAGGTCAAAAACAGAACAATATGTGAACAAAGAAAAAATAGTAAAACACAACTTTCATTCAACAATCAAACACTCGGGCGGGTGAATTGGAAGCCTATCCCCAGGCCTGCTGGGAGAGCCAGATCTTGAGGGCTGCGCGGAAGGTCTGGATAGTGGTGAGGGTACGGATCTCCATGGGGAGCTCGTTCCACAGGGTCGGAGCAGCAACAGAAAAGGCTCTCCTCCGTGTGGTCGCCAGTCGGCATTGACTGGCAGATGGGATTCGGAGGAGGCCCAGTCTGTGCGATCTAATTGGTCGATTTAGGGAAGTAATCGGCAGAAGGCGGTCTCTCAAGTACTCAGATCCACTACCATGGAGTGCTTTAAAGGTGGTCATCAGTACCCTGAAGCGCACCCGGAGACCAACAGGTAGCCAGTGCAGCTCGCGGAGGACAGGTGTAACGTGGGCGAACCGCGGTGCGCCCACTATCACTCGCGCGGCTGCATTCTGGACTAGCTGCAGTCGCCGGATGCACTTCAAGGGCAACCCCATGTAGAGCCCATTGCAGTATTCCAGTCTAGAGATCACAAGGGCTCGAGTGACTGTTGTGAGAGCCCCCCGGTCTAGGTAGGGCCGCAACTGGCGGACCAGGCGAACCTGGGCAAATGCCCCCCTGGTCACAGCTGACAGCTGGTGATCTAAAGTCAGCTGTGGGTCCAGGAGGACTCCTAAGTTGCGGACCCTATCTGAGGGGTATAAAATTTGACCCCCCAGCCTAAGCGTTGGTATATTAGCCAAATTCTTGGGGGGGAAGCACAACAGCCACTCGGTCTTGTCCGGGTTGAGTACCAGTTTGTTAGCACTCATCCAGTTCTTAACGGCCTCCAGACCCCGGTTCATCACGTCCACCGCTTCATTGAGTTGGCACGGGGCGGACAGATACAATTGCGTATCGTCCGCATATTGGTGGTATTTTATCCCGTGCCTCCGAATGATCTCGCCCAGCGGTTTCATGTATATGTTAAATAGTAGGGGGGATAAGACCGAACCCTGTGGCACCCCACACGTTAGGGGCCTCAGGGACGATCTCTGCCCCCCGACCAACACCGACTGCGACCTGTCCGAGAGGTAGGAGGAGAACCACCGCAAAACAGTGCCTCCCACTCCCACCTCTCGCAGTCGTCGCAGAAGGATACCATGGTCGATGGTATCGAAAGCCGCTGAGAGGTCAAGGAGAACCAGGATGGACGCATAGCCTCCATCTCTGGCCCTCCAGAGGTCATCGGTCAATGCGACCAAAGCGGTTTCTGTGCTGTAACCAGGTCTGAAGCCGGACCCACTCAGATATATTGTCTGAGCAGTGGAAAAACTAGGTACTACAGATAGTTGTAAAGTACAATTGAATAAATAATTGCTATATTCTTCCCATTCAAGTGCACAAAATTAAGAATTCTTGCTCTTCCTATAAAAATGCATTGCTCTCTTGAGCTACTGTGAATTTTCTAGAAATTGTCCTCTAGAATGTCCTTTTTATTAGATTGACTTCATTTATTTATCTGCTTCCTTCCCCCCCCCTACCAATATACTATGGGAGGGGGGGTACTCAGTTCTTAACTCCAGAGCTAGTTAGAGTCATTTTACTGCATTGGTTTTTCCAACTTCTGTTTGCCAAGCAGGATGAGGCACACCCTCAGCCAACACAATGGAGCACTATTTTTTTTTAATCAAACTATTTAAATAGGCTCAAAACAGTGTATCCCAGTGATAGAAAGAGTAACATGATGCTTTTTTAAATGCTGCCAACTTAGATGATAAAATGGCAGAAAGATTCTGCTCATGTTTAGAGCAGGGGGAAAAAATCCAGGGATAGATTCCAAAATACACTAATTGAAGGAAGTTGAGGGAATGAAGTTTCCTCTTCATCTATAAAGGCAGCAAGTGTATAATTCATATCCAAGAAACCTGAATCTATTTTAGAATCCCAATTATATTTTACAAATTCTCCCCCAATCTCTTTCAAATATAATCAAATGGGGAAATTAATTTAATTAGTTATAGAACAAAGCAGGAACTTAAACTAGCTTCAGAACTTATAGGACTATTAAGGCTGAAGGACCATTTAATCGGAATGGAGAAAATATTTGCAGACTCTTGATTTACAGAGTCAAGATTGTTGGTATATCTATTTTAGTTTTCTATTTATGGGGACCACTATGTAAATATAAAAAACTGTAAAATCCTGCTAAACATAACTGTAGAGAACCTGTTTGATGTAGTTGCTATTATTTTGCCCTAGAAACCTAAGTTTGTGAAGTCTAGGCTTCCTAGACTCAAGCCAGCAGGGTGATGTTGGATCAGTTCCTCTTTCTCCACCCAGTTTTCTCTCTTTCTTTCTCTCTTTCTTTCTTTCTTTCTTTCTCTTTCTTTCTTTTTCTTTCTTTTTCTTTCTTTTTTCTTTCTTTCTTTCTTCTTTTCTTTCTTTCTGCATGCATGCATACATTTATATGACTTCTCAGAAAACATTTCAAAGTCTTTTTCTTTCTTTCTTTTTTATTTGTATTGAATTATTTATTACTTTTTATGTGCAATTTTTAAAAAGTTTATAAAATTTCTCCTTAGATATTTCTGTAGATTTAGGTCAGTTACAATCAGTTATTACTGAGGTCAGGTTTCAACTATTTACTCTACAATAATTGGCTTTTGTCTTTTTTTATGCACCCATCTTCCTCTTCCTTCTTTATTTACTTTTAGCTATTTCTTTAATTCTATTTTTCAGAGAGCTAAAACGTTCTTCCATTCTTCCATGTCTTCTCTACAGTGATAGGTTAAAAGCCCCAAATCAGCCAACATTACAGAATTCTATAACTGTGATCACCAGCTTTGATGTTGGCCACCTGGATTATAATCAGAATCTATGGCAATAAAAGAGCCACGGAGGCTCAGTGATTAGAATGCAGTACTGCAAGTTAACTCTGCCCATAGGCAGGAGTTTGAGCCTTACCAATTCAAGGTTGACTCAGCCTTCCATCCTTCTGAGGTCACTAAAATGAGGATCCCCACCCATTGGGCAACAATATGCTGACTCTACAAACCACCCAAAAAGTTATGTAAAGCACTATGAAAGGTATATAAGTTTAGGGGCAATTGCTATTGCTAATAATGAAGATCTACACAATGCTGATACATATATAGATGGGCCAGGATAAATCAATGCATTTTATTCACAATGTTTTTTTGGATGCAGTGACTCATTCAAATACGAAGCTGAACAATGTATTTGGGAGGAAAATAGACTGTTGCAATATTCATTCAGAGATATATGCCCAATTATATTCAGCTGTTACCTACTTGACATTTGGTAGAAGAAGTCTAAAAGAAGCAAAAAATAATAACCAATAGTTGTGTTATAGACAAAGATGTAGACTATCATTTGATAGCAAACATTCACAAATAGTTAAAACAACTGCTTAAGTTCCACACCCTCAGAAACTGATCTGATAATTTCATAGGTTTACACCCTTAGAAGAATGTCACACCCTCAATGTCTTTCCTAGTGTATAGATTGTTAGCTTTTAGGGATTTTGTTGTTCTTTCTGATAAAACATTTTTAGTTTGCACACACACTACTTCTTCTGAGTCCCAACACAAGCACTTATGTTTCAATCAACATTTATAATATGTTTGTTTATTTATAACATTTGAATACTACTTTTCTTAAAGTGCAAGTTTCCATGGTTTACAATAATAAAACCATCGAATAATTTAAAAGCAAACAAAAAAACCCTACTGCCTCAGTCATCCCTCTAAGATGCCACACCAGCCAGCCCCAGACACCCTCATTCTACCCAGGGTTGAATAGAAAGCAAGATCTTGAGAATAAACAATGTGCACACATGACACACATTTCATACACATATACAACAACCCCATTATATGCAGAACATCTTCACGATCCAAATATTTAAGAATATTAAGCACAATATAAATTATAATGTGACATCATTCCCGGCAACCAGATCTTCTCTATATCTATTCATAAATGGTTCTTTCCCAGTGTTCTTGTATATGGAGATTCTCAATCATCCGGGTCATGGTTTTTCCAAAGGAACATCTTAAAAAGCATCTGGACTTGGTTTTTTCCTCCTGAAAATATTTCACTTCTCGTACAAGATGAGAAGTTTCCCTTTGAAAACATCTGTGAATGCATTCATTGCCACTGTAACCGAGTCCATTCACCTTGCTTGGCTGTCTTCGTTTTCTTCTTCTCTGTCCTTCCACCTTTCCTAACATTAGATTCTCTTCTAGAAAACTGGATCTTTGCACAATCTGTCTGAAGTAGGATATTTTGAGTCTGGTCGTTTATGCCTCAAGTGAAAATTCTGGGCTGATTTGTTCAAAGATCCATCAGTTTGTTTTCTAGAGTGTTGACAGTATTCCCAGAAATCTTTTCCAATGCTAAAGTTCAAAGATATCACATTATTTCAATATTGTTTTCTTCCCTTTCTTCGTTTTTGTAAGTCTTTTTTCACATTCATTCTTTATCAACTTCTTGCAGTTCATTCCATAATTCCTCTGGATTCCTTCTTTATCAATAAAGTTCAGGATTTCAAAGCAATTTCTGATAGTTTCTTTCAAAATATTCAGCTGCTCTCACAAAGACTTTAAAAAAAACTCTTTTTCAGTTCCTAACTGTCATTTTATTCTTATTTTTTTTAAACAGGAAATGTCAAATATGAAACCTGGAAAACACTGCATAAAGGTCATTTTATCTACCAAGGTCCTATGGTTTAATATGCAAAATAAGCAGAAATAGGCTATTTTCATTACATTAATAGTAAAATGTAATAAGGGTGGTACGCCATCATTGGCTGATAAGAATAGGGACTTTGGAGTCAAGATGTTGCTGAAGTAAGACTCCCAGCAAACCTAGCCACTTTGGCCAATGGTGAGACATAAAAGTAGTAAAAATATATGAAGAAATATGAATTCTGATTTTTTGATATTTTCTGCAGCTTCCAGCAAAACACCATAGTTTCCATAACAGCTACTGTGCTGTTTTAAGGAGCAGCCAATATCATAGCCTTATTCACAAAATATTTGTAAAGTAAGTTAAACTAAAAAAGTTACAGAAAAAGCCAAATACATCAAATTCTATTAATTTCCGAGAAATCAAATTTTATAATATGATGGTGGTCATTGACTTGCACAAAGCTAGTTAGGGTGCTTGGTGGCTGAAAAGCCTTTTCAATATTCAAATACAGAAAAATATAACTTTAACAATCACACACTCTGTATATGCTGAGGTGTGTATGTGTGTGATATTATAGATAGGTATGTATGTATGTGTATATATGTATATGTATATGTATATGTATATGTATGTATGTATGTATACATACATACATACATACATACATACATATATATTGCATTTTTGCTGATAAATAAATGGAGACTAGTATAGATTTATTTCAAGCTATTTAGCTCTCATCAGCTAGCCATACCCTTACTGGGATTCGAACTTGGGCTGTTTTTACATATTAGGCAGTTATATTAACCCCTAAGCCTCTCCTCCCTTATCAGCTGAGCCAAGGAAATGATTAAGTGTTATGTCAAAGCACCTGGTATGCCCAAATACGGGAGGGAGCATACTGCATTTTTCCAAGTCTAGAAGTAAAAAAAAATACTGATTTAATATCACCATTTAATATACAAAAAGAGAGGCACTTTTCATAGCTATTTTGTTATGTTTTGTGCTGTTTCAGAAAACAGCAAGACATATGACAAGAATAGCAATGCTTCTGAGACTCAAGTGCACCATGTTCCAAGTCACAATGACCCATGTTCTAATGTGCTTCGCAAGCCTAAATTGTTTGGCAGATTAGAAGACTGAAACTGAGGTTGATTCACAAGGTAATTTAGATCTGTAGGTAACCTTTATGACAGTTCTATAAAAGGTTTCCAGCCTAGCATATCAGTGTGATGCAAAAATATTGCAAAGCAGGTATCATAAAATAACATGCTTGACTCTTATCTTCTTGCCAGTTACAATTAAGGTTCTGTACAATACTAATGAAGGTCAAACCAAAGTCTAAATTTCTGATTAACCTATGACCTATCATTTAAAATAAAATTATATTTTCAGAAAAAGAGATTTCAAAATAATTCACTCTTTAGAAAATTAATTCAGTAAGATCTGTATATCAATCCAAATAATTATGTTATCTATCCTACAACAGCTTTCATGTGTACTTTACCAATTAATTTACATTTCTGAATTCCAGAAGATTCTGGGAAAGTTCTAGCATACTCAGTTTGCTTCTAGGGCAGATTTAATAATTAGCAAAATCCTCTATCTTATAAAAAAATCATGATCAGTTCTGCAAGGCAATCTGAAAACCAAAGAAAAAAATCTAAATATTGTGTGAATTTATTTGTACATGAAAATATGCCCCAAGAAGTAATAGTTAAACATTTGACAATTTTGTCAGGTAATCCAGACAAGCATACTTAGGTGGATTAATTTTAAATTATTGTAATGCTACATCAACAGAATATTGCATAAATTGGATACTGCAGTCAAATTACAACTGTTTATTAAGAAAAAACAGTTGGATGCAAAAAAAACAGCATATGTCACATCTGCAGCAATTAAGCAGGCTGCCTCCTATAAAATGCCTAATTCAATTGGCATGTCCTTCTAATGTTTTCTAGATTTAAATTATTTTCTGGATTATACTTGATAAACCCAGTCTCACATTGATCTTCTGATTGTTGGAAATTAAAGAGGGCAATCATAGTGATGAGGCAACATTAGAGGCATTAAGTGAATTTAAAATGCCGTCTCTAGGTCAGTAGTGGGGTTGTTGCTTCTAGAACATCATTTCCATGCAACTATGAAAGTTTTCACTCTCTAACCATCACAAATTCTCAGCAGGCTGAATTTGGAAACTGTATTTGCTATGGCTGTTCAGAGGCTTCTTCTACCTGGCCAAGGGAAGATGTCAAAAAAGAGAGGAATGGGGGGGGGGACTAGAAACATTTCTCTCTCTTCTAAACATCAAGTGAAAAGATACCAGGGTATTTTGGCTTTAGTTAAAAGGAGAAAAGATTAAGAAGCCAGATGAGGTAGCAAGGCAGCATTTCCACTGATAGGGATTTATTCATCTCCAGGGTCTGTAAAATTCCAGTGTCTAAAGGTGGATGATGGAATATTTGTGGTTCTTTTGCACTATAGTTGATCTGAAACAAATTTGGCTGAGCTGCTGGTACAAATGACAACATGGGCTACAAAAATAATTTGGTGTAATTAGTACACCAGTACTAATTACAGTAATATTCAGGCTTGCTTAAAAGGGATAAATGACCTATCATTACATATCCCTTATATATAGAAATGCAGATATTATCCATGCAGTTCTCACTATTTTATCATTTATTTTTATCATTATTATTATTATATGCATAGCAATGCAGAAATCACAGCTATCAGTTATTTTCCTTCATGCACTATTTTTCCCAAGAACCTAGGATTTCATACTATATCAGTGAAATATATGTGCCAATCCAAGGAGTATATAATTGACAGATGAAAATTTTGTCAATGTGCCAGTTTTTCTAAGTGTCATCCAAGATTTTTTTGTATAGTACCTAGTGTGCCAATAATCATTGGGACCACCCAGCCAGCTTATGCCACAATCTTTCAACTTTGATTTTCAGATGTTTAAATACTTTGAGATCTTCCACAGTTCTTTGTCTTTTATTCTACTATCCCTGGTACTGCTACATCAGTTATCCACACTTTCTTCTTTTCAACCACAATTGAATGTGGTGTGCTATGAAAAATCAGTTTGAATTCATACATCCACAATATTTTAATCTGCTCATTTTGACTATGTTTTTCAACTATACATTCCCTCCAATGTTTTAGTATGACATAGGATAATTTTGAATAACTTTATTGATGGTGTTGTTTATAATCAGTTTGTGCAATCTTTAGTTTGTGTGATCTACAGTTTTTTCAAGTTCTTTGCACAAGTTGCACAAATTGCACTTTGAATCATTTGATGATTTTTCAATTCTGGCCTTATTGCATTAGTTAAAATAGCTTGTTCTCAAGTAGCCAAAATCAACTCTTCATTTTTTCCCCAATGTTCCAGGTAAAAGTCACTGCCATCATTATTTTTTAAATGATTATGCTGCTCAACACCAGGAGTAGTTTAAAAGAAGGAAAAGAAAAGATATATATTTCATTGCTATGGACCGACATTGGGTTGTCTACATTGTATGATATAAAAGTAAAGACGTTGTCTGTGATGGTTTCCATTTTCATGTATATTGCATGGATTCAAGTTTCCTTATAGACAGTTGCCATAAAGGACCCATATAAATTATAACATAAAGAGTAAGATCAACATAATTCATTACAGGTAATTTTCAACAATTGAACCCAAAATTTTAATTGCTAAGAAAGACAGTTGTTAAGTGTATTTTGCCACATTTTATTATCTTTCTTGTCATATTTGTTAAATGAATCACTACAGTTGTTATGTGAATCTTTCCCATTGACTTTCTTTGCCCTATTTTATTATCTTTCTTATCACAGTTGTTAAATGAATCACTATAGTCATTAAGTCTTCCCCATTGACTTTCTTGCCTGAAGATTGCAAAAGGTGACCCTTGGACAGTGCAACTGTTATAAATATGAACCAGTTGCAAAGCATCTGAATTTTGATCACTTGACCATGGGGATGCAGCAATGGTCATAAATGTGAAATCCAGCCCTGTCACTTTTTTCAATGCTATTGTAACTTTGAATGGTCACTAAACAAATGGTTTAGTGTACATACAAGAATACCTCTATCTCATTTTTGCATATCTTTTTGAAACGGATTGATTCAGTACTTGTACTAAGAACAACCAGCTACAAGTCTTTGCTGAGTCAAGAAACACACTGGCTAACTTTGTCCTGATTGAACTTACATCAGAGTGTTTTGTAACAATAAATTGATCAAGTGATTAACATAATGAATTTCCCACCTGTAAGGCCAAACTGAATACTTATTTCCTTTCTCAAATAATAAAAACTCAAGTAGCCAATTAACTTATATTTTACTTAATATATCAGCTTGACTGAATTTATAGAGTGAGTGATGCAGTAGTTAGAATGCGGTATTGCCAGCATTTTTGGAAGTTCAAATCTCATCAGGCTGAAGGCTGAGTCAGCTTTTATCCTTCCAAATGAGGAACCAGATACTTGGAGGAAGTAGGCTGACTCTGTAAACTGCTTTAGAGAGGGCTGTAAAGTTCTGTAAAGTTGTATATGTCTAATTACTATTAGTATTGCTATGCAGGATTTTTCTTCACTGTTATTGAGTTTTTTTGCTCTCATGCCGCATTGTACACTATGTGGCTTCTTGGAAGATAATATTAGTTGATAGGTAAGCACTATCATCCTGGCAAATGACTCAATCTCGTCTCTAAATATGATCAGAAAGTATTTCCAAAGAGAAAAAAATACAACAAAGAATTGAATACAATTCCTTCTGTAAATGAATAAAAAATCAGATTCAAAATGGCAGCCATGCTAAGTGTAACTAAAGTCCTGATGAACCACAGATGCACAAAATATCCTGATATGTTTTACCCACCCTGCATATGCCTTTGTTCCGAACATTTTCTTACAGTACAGGTTACAACAGTTTATTTAATGACCATTTGAAATTACAATGGCACTGAAAAAAGTGACTTATGACCATTTTTCACACTTATGATTGCTGCAGCATTCCCATGGCCATATGATCAAAATTCAGATGCTTGGGAATTGACTCATATTTATGACTGTTGTAGTGCCCTGGGGTTATGTGATCCCTTTTTGTGGCCTTCTGACAAACAAAGTCAAGGGGAAAACCAGCTTTACCGAGTTATTAATTTAATATCTGCAGTGATTATTTAACAACTGTGGCAAGAAAGGTCATAAAATGGAGCAAAATTCACTTAACAAATGTCTTACTTAGCAACAAAAATTTTAGGCCCAATTGTGGCCCTAAGTCAAAGACTACCTGTATGCCAAATTTATTTACATTTCTACGGATGAGGCTACCTTTTGAAAAAAACTAGGTCAAACTCTTGAGACTTGGTGGTCTGAAGAAATCGGTATACAATTTGTTTAGGTAAAAGTAAGTAACTTGCTACTACATCTATTTTTTGTGGTCCTGTTTCTTAATCTGTGTGTACAGGTACTTTTTATTAAAGATGTAATCTTATTATTTATTATATTTATATGACAGCCATCTCACGCTACAAAATGACTCTGGGTGGTTTATATCTATTTATTTAGAAAAAAATTAACTAAAATCAGTAAGTTTTGATAATGGGTATCAGCTAATGCTGCATTTTTAAGAATAAATTTACATATTTTGTCTGTATCAAGTTGAAATTGGACTGAAATTCTCTATTATTTCTATCATTAGCATCCCCTTTCTTTTGCTGAATACCTGGACTAGTCCTTTACTGAAGGATTTTATATTATTTTATAAGCCTTCTATGCTGAATCTTCCAAAATATTTTTAAAAGCTTTTTAAATTGTTTCCTGGGGAAAAATCATTTCAATCTTGAAAAAGGCAATGTTGAATTATTACTTCAGGGTTTATCTTTTTTTCCTTGGCTTTCTAATGCAGGGGTGTCAAACTCGCGGCCTGCAGGCAGGATGCGTCATGTGCTGGCTGCGTCCCCACCCAGTTTAAGTCCCGATATGTCATGTGATGCCACCATAACGATGCAAGTTTGACACCCCTGGTCTAATGTATGCCTATCATTAGATAAATTTTAGTCTCAAGATAATAAAAAGTGAAACACTGAATTGGAGTATATAAATAATCCTGGGATGAAAATATAGAACTACATTGAAAATTATGATTCAAAGGTTATTAAACATATTTAAACTTTTGTTCTTTCCAAAGGAAAATATAGGTACCTGACATGTCTGATGATTAGGGTGGAGAATGCTCTAAATATGTTGCTGCCTTTCCTTCCTCTGTTACCATTTGGTATAAATTCATAATAAAGGCTTTGCAATTGTTGTAAGCCACATTTTGATTGAACATGATTTACTGAATAATCCATAATTGGCTTAGCATGCGCTATCCAAAGCCATACATTATGGCTTCCAAATGGTAATGGTTGGAGTTAATATAACACGTGAGCCCAGAAATATACAAGGTGCACTATATGACCCACATCCAATTTTGGATGGTTGTATTGTCTGTGTAGTATTCCTTAACCTCATCAACTTTAAAATATTTGGACTTCATCTCCTACAATTTCTCAGCCAGCATACTGGGAATTGAAGTCCACACATCTTAAAGCAGTTAAGAGAAATACTGACCTGTTCCAGGTGATCAAAATATCTTCAATAATCCATTTTAGTATGTCAGATAAAAGCAATCAGTACTCATAAAAAGTTTCAAAAGTAGTTTTATTGCTAGTCAAGAATGTTACAAGAATCTCACCAGACTGATTGTATTCCTTGGGAAGGACAAGATAAGGATTCAAGAATTCTGGGGAAGGTCTGGCCTTTGTCCCTTTCTGCAACTCTAAACTTAGGGCCCTCTTGATCTCTGCCCAGTTTAACTGGACATTCCATCATATAACTATATAGCAATATAGCAGTAGACTTATATACCGCTTCATAGGCCTTTCAGGCCTCTCTAAGCAGTTTACAGAGAGTCAGCATATTGCCCCCAACAATCTGGGTCCTCATTTTACCCACCTCGGAAGGATGGAAGGCTGAGTCAACCCTGAGCCGGTGAGATTTGAACCACTGACCTGCTGATCTAGCAGTAGCCTGCAGTGCTGCATTTAACCACTGCGCCACCTTGCAACTATTAATGCAAGAAGGTCCAATTATTTTAATACTGTTAACATAACATAGGTATTCAGATATAAAAATAGTCAGGGAAATGAAATTATCAAGTTTGAAAGTGTAATGTCTTAATAAAAGAACGTTGGTTTTACCTGAACGTGTCTTTTGAGAGGAAGGGAGGGAATGGTCACATGTAGTATTCTCAAAGCCTGATTGGTCCAAAGACTGAGATCAAACTCTTAAATACTGGTGTCTTCCAGTCCTATCCCAGTTTCCACGAAGGCGAACGGTAGAACTGAAACAACAAAAAAAACCAACAACCAAAACCCCCCGGGAACCACCCGGGCCCTCCCCTTGGCCCCAACAGAACAATACTCAGGGCGGGTTGTGACCATCCCCTCCCTTCCTCTCAAAAGACATGTTCAGGTAAGACCAACGTTCTTTTTCCAGAGGAAGGGAGGGAATGGTCACATGTGGGACATACCCTAGCTATAGTCCCAGGGAGGGAGAACAGGAAACCACTAAGGCCCAAGGGGAGCATCAGCTGCCACCCACTGCAAGACCAAACGACCAAACGACGCATCCGCCGAAGCAAAGGCATCCAGATGATAATGTCAGGTAAAGTCGTCGGAGAAGCCCAAATGGCTGCACGACAAACATCAGCAGACGGGCCCTCTTGGCCCCCACCGCCGTGGCCACAGCATTTCTAGTAAAAACGGGCCATGATGCCCAACGGGGGCGGACAACCAGCTGCCCCCAGGCCCCACAATGGCCTGACGCAGCCAATGGCCAACAGTGGCCGAGGAAACCCCAAAACCAAACGTCCCCAGCTGGAACGAAACAAACCATGCCTCTGACCTACAGACCCCCTTGGTCCACCAGGGGTAAATCCGCAGGGCACAGCGCATGTTCAACTGATGCCAGAGCCTCCCCCCGCCATTGGGCCTGGGCCTGGGCAAAAGTCGGGCAGGATGATCTCCTGAGCCCTACGAAAGGGAATGTTCATCTTTGGGACGAAGATAGGATCAAGGCGAAGCACCTCCCTGTCCTGGAGAAGACGGCAAAGGTTGACCCTGGAAGACAGGGCGCCCAACTCCAAATACATCGGGCAGAGGCAACCACCACCAGGAAAACCACTTTCAAAAACGCAGATGAACAGACCGAAGAGGTTCGAACTGGGCCCCTGTCAAAGCCCTGAGAACTAGGGGGAGATGTCACATGGGGAACCCGTGGACGGAGGGAGGCCTGAGATTAGCCGCCCCCTACAGAAAAAGTTTGATCAGGGGAACCTGAGAGAAGGAAAAAGACCCTACAGCCCCCAGGACCAAAGACAAAGCCGCCACCTGGCGGTGCAACAACCGTGAAACCCGTTGTCAAGGCCCTTCTGCAGGAATCTAAGACGTTAGGAATAGTGGCCCTGTCGGGATAAATGCCAAGAGGAGAACACCACCGGTCAAAAGCCACCAAGGTGGAATTGTAGATGCGGGTCGTAGAAGTGCACCAAGATGCCTCAAGGTACAAAATACCCCAGCGGACAGGGTAGCCTCCTTCAGCAGCCACCGTCCAAGAGTCAGGCGGCCAGATGGACCCACCGGGCTCCAGGCAAAGCAAGGCCCCCTGCAGCAAGACCACCTCCCCCCGAGGAATCCTCCACTGAGGGGCCACCAACAGCTGGACTAGGCCTGCGGACCAGGGCCTCCTGGGCCAAGAAGGGGCCACCACTAAGACCAGGGCCGTCTCCACCACCACCTTCCCCACAGTCCGCTGGACGAGGGGAATGGGAGGGATGCAAAAAGAAGGCCTGAGGGCCACCGGCTCCTGAGGGCATCCGTGCCCTCCGCAGAGCTCGGCTGGAAACAGGTGAAAAAACTGAGGAAGCTGGGAGTTCATGGCGAGGCAAACAGATCCACCAGAGGAGACCAGAGCCTCTGACAGATCATCCGAGCAACGACGGGTGGAGCTGTCACCGCCCCTGTCCAGAGTCGCCCGACTCAACCACTCCGCCCGGACGTTGGAGAGCCCGGAGAGTGTTTCAACACCAGGACAACGTCCCCCCCGCCCAGGCGCCCAGTCTCAGAGCCTCCAGGCAGAGAGCCCGAGAGTGGGTCCCCCCCTGACGATTGATGTGGCCTTGGCGGCCCTGTTGGATGTCCGGAAGAATGTGATGCTGCTCCACCGAGGCCTAAAGTGCCGCAAAGCCAGGAGGGCCACCCACAGCTCCAGCCAATTGTTGTGGCGGAGAGCCAAGACCGACCACCTACCCTGAGCCATCTGGGAACCCACTAGGGCCCCCCATCCGAATAGACTCGCATCTGTGGTGATGGTCACCCTGCCGGCCCCCAGAGACAGCAGCCCCGCTGAATGGCCAGAGACAGCCACCACCCCAGCGAGACCCAGACTCCCACTGGGAGGCATAGGGACTGAAGAGAATTGCTCAAATGTCCCTTTTGAAAGGGGATGAGTTCCCCCTGGAGAGGCCGAAGATGAAGTCCAGCCCACGGGACAATCCCGATGCAAGAACCCAACTTGCCCAATAACAGAGATAGAGAGAGGATTGAAACTAACCAACTACTGCGAACGCTTTCTGCCAGGTGACCCAGGCTGTTCTGGCGCTCCTGGGCCAGACGCACTACCCCTGACACGGAGTATATAACTGTCCCAAGGGGAAGAATGCGCGTGTAAGAGGAAAGGTGGCTCTTGGAGAAGATCACCGAGAACCTAGGCTCTGAAGACTCTGGATGGTGAGCTGAAGATCCGAAATGGCCTGAGGAAGAGACCCCGCCTGAACC
This sequence comes from Thamnophis elegans, assembly GCF_009769535.1. Lineage (NCBI taxonomy): Eukaryota > Metazoa > Chordata > Lepidosauria > Squamata > Natricidae > Thamnophis > Thamnophis elegans. The sequence continues at coordinate 43,653,624 of NC_045558.1, forward strand.
AAGACATAGTCTAATAATATTGGAGTCCTGCCAGGACGGAGCGCAGATGAGCCTCCAGGGCCACCAGAACATTCGTGAAGGCCCAGGAAACCGAGTACAGCCCGAAGGGAAGAGCCCTATATTGATAGAGGCGATACCCATGTGAGAACCTCAGGGACCTGCAAAGACCGGCCAGAATAGAGAAGTGAAGATAGGTCCCTGTGGGATCCACCGAGGCCAAAAAGTCCCCCTTACTGATGCCCTGACGGATAGATATAGGGGAGGACATCTAGAATCGCCTGTACACCAGAAACGGATCAGCCGTTTGAGGGCCAGAATAGCCCCTCAGCCCCACGAGCTCCTCAGGACCAAAAACATGTTGGAGTAGAGGCCCAGGCCCCGCTCCTCGAGAGGAACTGCTTCCACTGCCTGAATGCCGAGAAGGCGGGTGATGGCCTGATCCAACAGGTGGCGGTGCTCCAGGCTCCGGGACGGAGGGAACAACCTGAATAGATTCGGAGGGGTGGAGAGAAATTCCAACCTGATACCATGAAAAAGTTTGGCTCGGACCCAATGGGACCCATCTCATCCCATTGCTCCGCATAGGGGGAAAGGCAGCCACCTAAGGGATGACCTGGAGTTGAGTCACTTCCCTCAGTGGTAGGGACGACCACCTCCCCCACGAAAGGGCCATCTGGACTGGTGCAGGAAATGGTTTCTGTCCTGAAAGGACGACCTGGGAAACTGCCTGTCAGAGCGGAAATAAGAAAAACGCCTGTTATAGTTGTAATCTGAACCTCTACACTATTGCCTATGGGAAGGATGAGACCCGGACCCGGCTTCTTAGCATTAGGTGGCAGAACCTTCTTTTTGACTTTATCCCTGACCAGAAAGGGGTCGAGGGTGTCCCCAAAGAGACTAGGCCCCTTGAACGGATCCGCAGCCAAATCCCACTTGGCCTGCCATTGGCGCAGCCATAAGAGCCTGCGAGACGGGACCAAAGAGGCCAAGGCACTGGATGCCAGCTGACCGTGTCCAGGGATGCAGCAGCAGAAGCTGGAAGGCCGCCAGATCTAGAGTAGACCCTTTTGGTGAATCTGCTAGCCCTGGATGGGAATGCGCTCCCAGAGCTGCTAAATCACATGACTGTGGTGTGGCTGAAATAAGAAGCCAAGGCCCCGGACCTGATAGTCCATGAAGCAGCATCAAGTGCTTCCTTAAGGTAAGTGCCGCTTGCTTATCCTCCGGCTTCAACCTACCTGCCGCCTCGCCAGATACCACAGGAGCGGAAGGAGACCAGGGCAGCCACTGGGTTGTCAATGGCTGGCAACTGAACGGCCTGAGCAAAGCCTGCCCCACGTTATAGCGCCCGTGGCCATTACTCCCAGGAGATCCACAGAGGAGACCTCCATAAACAAGGAAGGAACTGGAATCCCCTCCTTGTTCGTGGCCGTGGCAGAAACATAGCCAGGTCAGAACCCTCCAGGTGGGAGCACTGAAGGTCCCCGGTCCCCACCATGATTGCCCTCCTTGCCCTGTCCAATGGAACCTTGCGCAAGGCTGGGACAAAAAGGCCTGCAGAGAATGGTTCATCTGAGGGGCCTGCATTCTCATCATCGAGAACCCCTGACCTGGAGGTTCTCCACCCCCATGACCGAAACTCCACCAACCATGGAAGGAGAGGAACCATGAGGTTGGGCCCTTCCCAGGGCCCCATGCCTGGAAGAAAAAGGAGCCTTTGTCCTTCTGGGCAAAGCCCCGGGAAAGGCAGGAGAAATAGCCTTTTGATACCCTCTGGTAAATGCTCCAAATACTCCACATCCCCATAAGAGGAACTAGGCCTCAAGGGAGTCACCTGTGAGAGGAGCAAGAGCCTCTGGAAGAGCCCTCCAAGAGACTGCACCGCCCCACCCCGTGTAACCTGGAGACACTGAAGGGGAGGGAGAGGGGGAGCCTCTCCGCCTAGAAGAGGAGAGGGCCCTGTCAGGAGAGGCAGAAGGAGAAGAAAGGCTGAAATCCCTAGGGGAAGAAAACCCAGACAAAGGCCTTGGAAGTAGGCCCTGAGACCTTGGACCCGTCTCTGCTCAGGCAAAAGACTTTTCAATGGCCATTTGTCTCCTGGCCTCCTCTTGGTGGAGGCCCTAGATGGGTGCTGAACCATGCTAGGCCTAGTAAGGGGAAACCCCCCCCCTGCACTAAAGCCTCCACCCCCCCACTGGGCCTTCTCCTGACCCTGGGGAAGATCTGACCCCTCCTCCATGCCCCACTCATGTGTCTGATGAAGGAGAAGTCACTGGCCTCTGTAGGCCCCACCGGGACCTGGGCCTGCTGGGTGGAGTGGAGGGACTCGGCCAAATTCGCCCCCAGCTGAGCCACACAAATGGCCGCAGAACGAGGCAAGGGCCTTGCGCACGTGGCGGCATACAAAATGGCCGCCAGAACTCCTTGCAGTGGCAGGGGGCTAAAACAAACACTCGTGGCTTCGCTCCTGCTCTGAGAAGCCGCCGCTGCTCTAAATAAGGACGGGGGGAGCCACGTAGCCAACTGGCATGCACACCTCGCCCCCAAACTCCCCTTGCAAAGCCAGCAAACAGAGGAGACACGCAGCAGCTGCCCAGATCAAACGGTGGCTCTGCAGCAGCCGAAATTCATTCTCTTCGCCCGGGAAGGCTTGCTGCCTTCCCAGAAGCAGCACCTGGAGCTGGCACACCCACAATCCCAGGGATAGGGCTGAGGCTCCGGGCCCGTGGGGGGGGGGGAGGCTGGATGCCCCACAGGGCCCTAACCTAACCACCCGAGGCAGAGGACTGTCCCTTGGGGCTGCAGCAACGAGGATTTAGAATTTGTAAAATTTAAAGGTGCCCAATTAAGCCAAATAGAAAACCAGATCGCAATGAAACAAAGCCTACCTATGGAATATTCTCAAACAGTACTTGGACCAAGAAAGACTGAGAGGAAACTGGGATAGGACTGGAAGTAGCAGTATTTAAGAGTTTGCTCAGTCTTTGAACCAATCAGGCTTTGAGAATACCCACATGTGACCACTCCCTCCCTTCCTCTGGAAAACTGACTAGCTCTGAAGCCAAGTAATGAATTTAGTCATATGGCTTTTATTTTTAAAACAAGCATTATGGAGAGTTAAGCAGTAGCTTGGATCATTATTGTTGCATTATACATTATAAATATAGTATTAGTTGTATTTAGATCAGGAATCATTTAGATTAGAACTGGAACACCACCTGTCAAACTGGATGCATCAAGTAACCATCATGTAACTGTCACGTAACTATCACATAACCGTCACGTTACCGTCACATGATGTTTCATGGCACTTTTCCCCTTTGCAGAGCTGAGGTGAGTGTGGCCTGTGTATGATGAATCCATAAGTCTATAAGTTTGACACTCCTGACCTACAGGCTATCAAACTTACGCTTTTGGGAGGCAAGGTATTCTGATGTAAAAGCAGTAAGCATGCCCAAATAGTATTCTGTGTTAAGTGTTAATTAATGTTAATTATATATAAAATCGCACAAACAATTCTTGTGTTGGAGTGTTTGGAATTGGAGCATTCGGAGCCAACATTCAAATTTAGACCTAAAGCTAAGAAAGTATTTCAAATTGCCTTAAGTACTTGTTTCACCCCAATATTGCAGCTTCCAAATATTATCAGGGCTGCAATTCATAAAATTATCTGGGAATTTGGGAAACAGGAGTTCTAAATTCCTACAGAAAAGCAACAGGTTGGAGAAAGCTAGCCTTTATTTCAGTCGTTCAAAGGTTATTCTAGAGATGCAGGTATGGAAGCCAAACTTATTTTACAGATTTTGATGGAGAAAAACAAAAATTACTGATAAATTAATCTGCTAGGAATCAGCACTGAGGCTCCTTCTTAAGATATTTAAGGAAAGATGCTTTTTACATCTCCATAGCATGATCCATAGCATATGATTATCACTTAAGTTACCCGAATGAGTAGAACAGCTGATTTCCGCAATGCTTCTTAGCACTATAATGTTTATATTTTTGTTTCTAATAATTATGTATATTGAGGATGGCAGTTAATACTGAGAGAATGTGGAGCATTGAGCAATGTTAAGGAAAAATGGCATTTATTTGTCTTCCAATCAGGAGCAACTTCATTCTATTTATAAAGTTGCTCGGCTTCGGGCGGACCTGGACTCCAATTCTGCAGAACCAGCTGAGGCACCAAGGGATAATCTGGTAGGACATCACTGGATTGATTTTCAAGCTGTTACCCCTGAGGATGTGGGCAAGGCCATGAGAGCTGTAAGTGCCTCCACATGTGTACTGGACCCGTGCCCCTCCTGGCTGGTTGTTAACAGCAGGGAGGTGACACGGGGCTGGATCCAGGCGGTTGTTGCCGCCTCCCTTCGTGAGGGGGTCTTTCCCCCCGCATTAAAGGCGGCGGTGGTGAGACCCCTCCTGAAGAAGCCATCTTTGGATCTGGCCGTCCTAAACAACTATCGTCCAGTCTCCAACCTCCCCTTTGTTGAGAAGGTGGTGGCCTTTCAGCTCCAGCGGTCCTTGGAGGAAACCAATTATCTAGATCCCTTCCAGTCGGGTTTCAGGCCTGGCTACAGCACGGAAACCGCTTTGGTCGCATTGATCGATGATCTCTGGAGAGCCAGGGATGGAGGTCATGCCTCCATCCTGGTACTCCTTGACCTCTCTGCGGCTTTCGATACCATCGACCATGGTATCCTTCTGCGACGACTGCGGGAGGTGGGGGTGGGAGGCACTGTTTTATGGTGGTTCTCCTCTTACCTCTCAGACAGGTCGCAGTCGGTGTTGGTCGGAGGGCAGAGATCGACCCCTAGGCCCCTAACGTATGGGGTGCCGCAGGGTTCGGTCCTGTCCCCCCTCCTCTTTAATATCTACATGAAACCGCTGGGTGAGATCATTCGACGGCATGGGATAAAATACCACCAGTATGCGGACGATACACAGCTGTATCTGTCCGCCCCGTGCCAACTCAATGAAGCGATTGACGTGATGTGCCAGGGCCTCAAGGCTGTTAGGGACTGGATGGGGGTTAACAAGCTTGTACTCAATCCAGATAAGACCGAGTGGCTGCTGTGCTTCCCTCCTACTAATTGGCCAAGTGTTCCACCTCTCAGGCTGGGGGGGTCAAACAGTACGCCCCTCAGACAGGGTCCGCAACTTGGGAGTCCTCCTGGACCCACAGCTGACTTTTGAACACCATTTGTCGGCTGTGACCAGGGGGGCATTTGCCCAGGTTCACCTGGTGCACCAGTTGCGTCCCTACCTGAACCGGGAGGCCCTCACAACAGTCACTCGTGCCCTTGTGACCTCTAGACTGGATTACTGCAACATGCTCTACATGGGGCAGCCCTTGAAGAGTATTCGGTGACTTCAGCTTGTCCAGAATGCAGCCGCGCGAGCGATCGTGGGTGCGTCTCGGTTCACCCACGTAACACCTATCCTCCGCGAGCTGCACTGGCTGCCTGTTGATCTCTGGGTACACTTCAAGGTGCTAGTTGTCACCTACAAAGCCCTTCATGGTATTGGACCTGGATACTTGAGAGACCGCCTACTGCCAATTACCTCCACTAGACCAATTAGATCCCACAGACTAGGCCTCCTCCGAATTCCATCAGCCGGCCAGTGTCAACTGGCGACTACCCAGAGGAGAGCCTTCTCTGTGGCTGCTCCGACCCTCTGGAACGAACTCCCCGTGGAGATTCGTACCCTCACCACCCTCCAGGCCTTCCGCATAGCCCTTAAAACCTGGCTGTTCCGACAAGCCTGGGGCTAAAGACTCAGTGCCCCACTTCGAATGGTATGATTGTTGTGCTTTTAACTATGTATGGTTTCTATGTTTTTGTAACTCTGTTTGTATTTCCCCTCCCTTTTTGAGTTGTGAGCCGCCCTGAGTCCCTTCTGGGAAAAGGGCGGCATACAAATAAATTAAATAAATAAATAAATAAATAAAATAAATAAATAGTCTCTTTATTCCCCCTCAAAAAAAAAAATCCCTAGAAGAAAATTCTGTACATTTTCCAATTCTATTTTTCAAAGAATATTAAAACATCTGATTTCAACAAGTACTAGAGACCAAATACTATGTGTGGAAAAACAAGCTTAAATTGCCATATTTTGAGCAGTTATTTTTCCTGTATAGCCATTCAGTTAATTTGAGCTTATTTAGTTAACACAGCTTTCAATTGTTTCTCTGTCACTTTTTCTTCCATCCAGTGGAATTATGCTGGAATGGAGCCAACTAAGAATCAGGGCCAGAAAGCAAAAGATCAGGTTGAGCATTTCCGGATTAGAGTGCTTTCAATCATATTGGAACTGCCCGAGGTGCATATTAAGGGTTTCAATTTAATGCAGTCCCCAGACTGGTAGTTATCTCATGTTGCCTTTGGAAAATGGCAGTTGCACTGCACACATTCATAGAGGTGGTTTTAGGAATGTCCAAAAAGCCAAGATGGCAGGCTGGCCATGCAAAGCTCCACTCTTTTTTACTTATGCATATGATGCTTGTATAAAGGAGTTTCAACTGCATAGGTGAAGCTGCCAATTTGACTTTTTTAAAAAAAAATCCCCCACAGATACTCCTGCAACTGACAATTAACTGCCTTCTTCTTCCCAGTCTGCTCGCCTTGAAGTGCAAATAGGAACTGTGGTCTAGGTCATCTTTCTCGTCTTGGCAATTTGAAGATATGTGGACTTCAACTCTCAGAATCCATCAGCCAGCAGGACTGATTGAAGAATTCTGTAAGTAAAAGCCCACATCTTCAAATAAAAGGTTGAGAAGTGCTGCTCTAGGTAGAAAAATCTAGTGTAGTATACTTGGAGGGTATCATGGTAGACAAATCCAGGTTATCCCTTTTATCCTGGCGAATCATCATATAGCATTCCTAATTCATAAGAAATATATATTCTTTCTAATGCTTCACTTTAATGAATAATGTATAGGCGATTTAAGGAATATCAGTGCTCATAGTGGATAATTCCTTAGTGTTTCCAGAAATGAGAATGTAACATTTGAGACTGAATTATATTTATTTATTTAATATTTTAAATATATATAGGGTGAAGAGGCATCAACCTCTGTAAAGAGCTCCTCCAGAAAAGTATTTATCACTGTAGTTTTAATTAATTGTTTTAAATACCATCCTCTAATGCTTTATTGGAAACCACAACATTTAGAAAGAGCTGAGAAAACTCCAGGACACTACTAATCATCGTGGGAAAAGAGACATTGTACATTTTCTGCAACACAAGTTACATCAAAACCTACCAAACATTCGAAAGTTGGCAATTACCTAACCAGCAGACAACCAACTTTTCTAACTATTCCTATTCCCTAAATACCTCCAATGCATGTGATGCTTTAGAGTGGAATTTACAAGTAAGGATTGATAGTCAATAACTTGTAGATACCCCTGTCTTCGATGAAAGAGAATTTCCCCCTCTGCTGCAATCCACTCAGCAGCTGCACACTTATCACAGGTACTCCTTGATTTACAACACTTTATTTAGTGATGGTCCAAAGTTACAATAGCACTGAAAAAAGTGACATGACCATTTTTCACACTTAACGCCTCTTGCAGCATTTCCATGGCCATGTGATTTACATTCAGATGCTTGACAATGACTCACATTTATGACAACTGCAGTGGCTTGTGGTCATATGATCCCATTTTGCAACCTTCTGACAAGAAACATCAATGGGGAAATGAGATTTATTTAGCAACCGTGTTACTAATTTAACAACTGCAGTGATTCACTTAACAAATGTGGCAACAAAAGTCGAAAAATGGGGCAAAACTCACTTAACAAATTTATCATTTAGCAACTCAATTGTGGTCTTAAATTGAGGACTACCTATATAGGATGAGTGCTGTGATTAAAAATCTGATAAACTTTAAGAACAAAAATGTAACTGACTTTCGAAATAAAAAAGGTCTGCTTATAGTGCAAACTATTTTATCTTTGACGTTTTAAAATCAAAATCAAACTCCTTAAAAGAGTCTTTGCGGAACATATTGAGAACCAGTCAATTGAAAACCCTGTTAAAGCACAGATCTCTTGTACAGTGTGTGATCAAAGCAGCCAGCAAGAAAGCCATGGGAACCTTACCCTTACCCCAAAGAAAAGAGAAAGCAATGATCAAAGAAAGATAGCCATTCCTAGAGGGAAAGAGAAACAAGTCCCCATGGGGCATGCAACTAAGGCTGAGAGACATTTAAATCACAAATATATCTATAGCCTAAACAAATCCCCCTACAAACGTGTTCTATTCAGAAGAATTCTGTCTACTCCTAAACCAATCTGTCTTGACCACTTGTGTTTAGATAACCTTAAGGACACTTTATGAGTTCTGCCCCGAGATATGACTCCCCAGGCAAATAATTTGCTCTACCCACAGCAAGACACTGCATAGTCCTTGTTTGGGGGGGGGGGGAATCTGATTAACTTTTTAGTGCCCTTTCAGACTCAGAACAAGTTGAAATTATTAGATATTGTACAATTTTAGAAAAACATAAAGTAGCCAGATATCTAAATGATTTGGTTTTACCAAGGCAATTGCCATCACTTTGAGAAAAGACCTATTGGCAGACGTCCCCTTCTCTGACCTATGGAATTGAGATATGCAGATCATCAACACTAAGGCCCTGGAGCAAATCCAAATTCCTCCATCCTGCTCCTGTTGAAATAGCCCAATATCCAGAAACTTCAAAGAATTTGCTTAACATATTCAATAATTGTCATATACTACAGTCTTCTAGGCAAAATTTTGCCACAGGAATCACAGGAAATAATGAGAATGACACCCTCTGAGGTGGGGGGAAAAATCATCACCCAGGATGGAACAACCTCTCTAACAAATTATACTGACATGAAAAAAATAACCTGCTAATGTTCACTATGTTAAGGGCAAAACACCACAAAAGTTATGTGACTTCATATAGCAATAACACAAAGGCTGGCCAAATTACAAACAGTGTGTCTTCCTAGATACTGAAGAACTTTGGACTTCATTTCATCTCTAGAATGACCGCATGAGCCATATCATTCATTCACAGACCTCAATACATTGCCAGTCACTCCCTCTGTCAACAAACAAGAAAGTTTTACACCAGAATTGCTATCCTTGTTCTCTTATTATATTGCTGAATGGGAAGCCAGAAATAAAGACTCTATAAGTTCAGCATCCTTATATTTCAGGAGACATGATCAACATGATCTCTTTACTGAAGGATATGAATCATTTTTCCGCTTAAAATGTCCTGGCATGGGACAAGGTAAACAATGTACCGGTCTGAGCATCCATATTTCAACCATTCTAAATATTGAGATTATGTCAACAGACCCATTTGAGAATCTCACACAAACAGTTATTATTAATATATTTGGAAATAAATTGCTCCCCTTTGATTTCTATATCCCTCAACAATGTATTGTTGAACTTTGTAGAAAAGCAGAAAATTACATCAATGCTATTCAATTAAATTGCCTTACAGGATTGTTCTTAGAAAAATAAGAGGAGGAAGATGTGTTGGATATTTTCACCACCTTGAATTATTTGCAAAAATAATAAAAGCAGTATATAAACAAAGAAACATACACTTTATTATTGCCTGTATCATCATTGCAGGAAATCTCAATGCAGACTAGGTTCAAATGATAATCAGCTGATGGCCAAATTTTTCAAAATTCAACTAATTTGCAGACCATCTTCCCTCATTATTAGAGATTCCAAAGACCACATTTGCAATTCCATGGACTTATAGATGCTGCAGACATTTTATAGACCAGAGCTGCAAATTATAAATGGCTCCGCTACTACTGACTATCCAGCACAGTTCTCACATTGAACAGGTACAAGACCATTTCTGATTGATTACATTGCTGTAATCAATAAATTTATGTCCCTTAGTTATCCAGTTCCATATTGACAACTCTCCTGAGAATGATCACTGTACCAACATGCTGCTTTTGAAACTTTTTGATATTCCCTTTTTAAATACATTCCCTATTCTATTCAAAGATAGCCCCAAGGAACACATTTGAAAAATTGTACAGTTCAGACAAAGGACAAATTAACCCACATGCTCTCCCCTAATGAAGCACTTCAATTACACACAACTATTCTGGATGCCAAGCCCCTGATCAGACTTTTCCAACTTATATTCAACTAGTTTTAGTTTCTTCATCCAATTCTCTCTACCCATCCAACTGGTGCTAACAGGAATCAACGCTTGCCACACAATAAAGAAAACTAGTTTCCTGCTTCAATGAATATAAAAAGTTTCCTTTCCTATTCAAAAGGAAATATAAACAGTCATTACAGGCAAAGAAGAATTGGACTGTGTTTCAGTCTGTGGAGCCAACTAATCTCAGCTGCTCATTTTAAGAATTTAGTTCAATTCTGGAAATGTGTAACTTGTCAATCTGCTTTTCATAAACTAAGAATTTCATCATTTATGCAATTTGGAAGAACAGTTCAGGTTGTTTTACATATAAGATGTACCCCACCTGAAAAGGAACTAGACCATGAAGCTCATCTGCTCCCTTCCTGACATACTATGTCAGGCTATGAAGTTACAAAATTGATTCGATAATACCGGAAACAAACAAACAACAACAAAACTACCTTCATGGAAATGACTTTATTTCTCCTGTCCTGCCTTCCCTATTCACTACATTGAGAATCATGCTAAGTTTCCTGGTGATTGGGGCCTAGTTTTGGTGATCCAGATCTATAAAAAAAATTAGGCAGAGATTACCCACCAATTGCTGCCCCATTAGCCTTCTCAATAGGATCAGCAAACAATATGCTAGATGTTTGTAGAATAAGCTTCTGAATTAGGTTGTAACTAAGAATGTTTTAGCTAACAGGCATCAGAGAAAGCCGCTCAATCACTCAACTAGTTGAAAAATACTGCTCAATCTAACATCTAGTTCAGAAATACCTCTCTGGAGTGTGCTCATCACTATGTAGCATTCATTAATCTTAAATGTGCAGTTGACCTCATTTCCAGATCCAAACTATGGAGAAAAAATGAATTCTTCCTCAATTGATAAAAAATTATATTTAATTATATCCAAGTTATATGGACAACTCCTGGATGTAGGTGCAATGTCAGGTAATGCCCAAGGATACTGCACCAAAGAAATTCCTGCTAAGAGGGGAGTGACACAAGTGTGTATTCTAGTTCCCCATTTTAAAAAATAATCTGTATATTAATTTTCTTATTAACAAACTATATACCATAGCTAATTCCTTCAATCACAAAAATTGAAAAATAGATACATTTCTATTCTGAATGCAGATGATGCGGTGCTTCTTTTTTTCAACAACAGATTGCCTACAATAGGTGCTTCATATACTAGCTAAGTATTGTCAAAAAGACCTAGAAATAAATTACTTTAAAACCAAGGTCATGATTTTTATTAAGCATTCAAAGACATATGTGGACCAGAAGTTGGTTCCAGCAGTCACTACTGCCAGTTCACTTGTAGCCATGCTGCATGTGCGTGCGCACATGCGCATTGCAATAAAAAATGCTCTGTGCATGCGCAAAAGTAAAAAAACAAGATGGAGACGCCTATAGCACCACCCAGAGAACCAGTTCAGAGCCTGGCAGGCCTGGGTTACTGCCGGTTCCAGTGACCCAGGCTGCCAAATCACTACCATTTTGGCCAGACTGGTCCGAACCAGTAGGAACCCACCTCTGATGTGACCAAATAACTATCTAATAGAATATTCAAGGCCTTTAGATATCTGGAATTGTCTTTTAAACTACAAGCCATTGTAAAATTTTGTGTTGACTATGTTATTTTAAATGCACAACAGTGGTGGCTTTTTAGACCTTTTATTTTTCCAAAGGGCTCAGCATATAACCCCAGTTATCTAAGTTTTTTCTGCTAAGATCTGAATCCAACTCTTTTTTGGAGCTCAGCGGGGAACTGAGGTCATTTCTTCCTTTGGAAAGAGTTTAGTCCAACTTTTAAGAAACACCTTTACAGTACCTCGTTCCATTTGGAACATGGTTATTTGCCATGAAACTGGCTTATTTATGCCTGGATTTTCATCTTTTATAGGCTTATGCTCTCCTTTTTTCCAGTCGGTTTGACTCCTTTAATTATTACTGATACCTTTCAGTATTCCTGGCACCAGAAAATACATGCCAAATTGCAACTTCACTATTCCATGCCCAGCCATCACTTTTATGGGCTATGAATGCATATTAGCTAATTTCAAACAGTAGGCCATTGAAACTGCAAACAAACTTTCCAGCTCTCCCAAGAAATATCTTCTTGAGTCACTCTGCCCTTTTTCTCCACTAGGTAAATATCTCAATGTCACAATGATCTCAAAATTCAGAAACCTTATCTTTGGTCAGATTAAATGTACTTTATTGATGGTCATTACCAAAAATGCCAAAAACTCACCCTCAGATATTCTGCCCATGCTGTGGGGAAATAATTCATTCATTGGAACATGCTATTATGCTTCTCTATGCAGTTTCTTGCCTAGCATTATTATTTCCACTCTTTACTAAATATTCTTTTTGTTACAATTTGTTTTATTTAGATAGATATTTTGCTTTATTACAGCAAAACAAAACAGTGCAGAACACTGCAAAATGCTTTTGTAGCACTGTGCAGAACTTGTTAAGACAGAAAAATGAAGCAGTTTGTCCCTGGACCATGCAGTGGTGACCCAAATGTGGCTGCCATTTTGTCTTGCCTGTTTGTAGGCAGGGTTAAATGGCAACTTCCAGACAAACTTTTTCATTTTGTAATGATTTGTACAGTTCCCACAACACTGTACAGATCTCGTTAAGACAGCAAAACAAAGCAGTTTGTTCTCAGGCTGCTTAATGGTGACGCAAATGTAGCTGCTATTTCATGGCTGGGGCAAAATGGCAGCCACTTTCACAATTGAATCATGCAGCCGCACAAAGAAGGAAATAATTCTGGCACTCTGGAAGGCCTCGGAGGTCTTCAAAAGGTAAGAGAAGAGAGGGCTGCTTGGCCTGATGGGGAGGGAAGCATGCCTAAAGCCTGGTAGGAACCAGTGAGAATGGGAAAAGGCCTGTGGGGATCCAAGGCATGGGAAGCGGAGCATGGGGTGCTTCAGGGATGGGGGAAGCCTTGAGAGTGGCAACACAGGTGTCTCTGGGCCTGTGCTAGACCTGCAATATCACACACCACCAAGGCACCCCATGCTTCTCTTAATAACCTGTACATTCATTTAACATTTCACTGAGGAGATCATTAAGTAAGACATTTCACCTAAAGACTGCCGTGATATGCAACCAGATGGACAGGGTCATTAACGTCATAACTCAAGGACTATCAAAAACCCAAACCAAAGACATTCCTTGAGCATTTGATTTCTTCAGAAAATATGTTTTCTAAATAAGGACAATAATACATGTTTCTCTTTGTTTTTGTTCCTTTTGAGAATTGCATTGTAAAAATCAGACAAATAAAAAGAAAAGTCTTGGGATACCTATGTTATCATCTATAAATTAAAGTGGATTAGATAAACTTGTTACAAACTGCAGGCTGATTAAATTCCCTATGAATCCACAGCCGACAGACAAGCTTTGTTTTTAAGGCTACTGTCTCAGCGAAGGTTTGCTATCTGCAGAGATTTCAACTCTCAGAATTCTCAAGGTAGCAAGCTCAAGAGAACTGTCTCCCTTCAACAAGTTGTCTAGTTCAGAACTTCACAATGATAATGAGCCAGAAATAGTCTTCTGCCCTTACATAATCCCTATAGAAATAAATCTGAGTTTATGCAAGTTCTTGGATGAGGAAACTGTTATGTTGTACTGCAAGTTCTCCCTCTAGTGGAATAAAATGAAAAAAGTGTTTTAAAAATAGCATTTAACCATATAAAAACCAACAAGAATAAATAAGACTATTCTAAATAATCCAACACACCACTGTGGCCATCTATTAACATAGTGTGCCTAAAGAAGCTTTTTCAAACTGACAGTCCCAAATATTATGGACTTGTTTTGTTATGGATTTCACAAGTAGAGACTAAATCAATTTCATTGTATATATGTACAATGACAATGAAGGTTATAAATTATAAGTAACTATGACCCCTATCAACCCCTGCAGAAAATATGGGTACCAGGTTGGACAAGGATGATCTTAATGCTTTACTGGGAATATGAGAATACTTCCCCCATCTCTTCCTCTCTCTCTCTCTCATTGATATAGTAGTATTTCTCAGTTTGTCTAATACTTTTACAATTGCTCTATTGAGTTCTACATGCTTTCCTATTATTGTAAAGCACAAGCATTTATTTTGTAGCTTTCCTCACTGAACATCAACATAGATGTCTACTGACAAGCAGTCAGCCTGCAGATACAAAGCATGCATTCTTAAATTGTACTATGTCCCCTGTCTAGTCTAGTTTAGGGACTTTGTAAGCTGACTCACACTACTCTAATTTTCAATACTGGATCCACTCAATGAGGTATCGTGCAACTAAGAGTCATAATGTTTTGGGCCTGGAGACAAAAAATATGCTGCTTTCCTTTCAACAAAATATATCCCTTCATCCCAAAATGCAGGTTCAGTGGGTTTCATTGTAGACAGTAGCTGAAGTGTGTTTGGTTTTCCTTTGAATCATGGCTTTGTCTACGGAATTATCTTGGCAATACATGGGAAGTGACTTAACATTATTTTTTTATCTGCAATAGTTTTCCAGGCACATCTATAGCTCTAAGGTTTTCTTATAATCACCCAATCCAGTCTTATGACTCTGCTTAACCTTTTGATATCAGCCAGTTGTCCAAAGCTGTCCAAAGCATACTGCTTTCTAGTAAATTCTGAAGAAATGAAATGCAAATGAAGGGTGAAGTATTAACATCTATATATAACCATTTGGATAGCAATTGCTGTGATAAAACTCTGATTATCCTTAGATTTCATTCATTCTCCAATGGGAACGGTATTACAGAGTTTCACATAACTTCTGATTTGCCCCTTCACTTTTGCTATGAAATGGAACACAGTAAATCTTGATTCAAAAGTTCTTAGAATCTCACCTACTGGTTTAAAATGGAAAATTTATGAATCACAAAGAATCTTCAATAAAGGCTTGCTTAAATATATGCTGGCTTATTGTTAACAGTGAACCTTAACTTGCAGAGATGGTATTTAGTCCTACTGTTAAATAATAGGGTATGAATGCTTGATACTCCCATACTGTGAAGGCTAGCCAAATAAGGTACAATTATACCTTCTTTGATGGGTAATTGTTAGCCTATGAAAGGAATTGAGGGGGAGGGCAAAAAATCCCTACTGCACTGTGACAAGAGGTTTGAAAAGTTTATTGTGGTTTTTCTTTGAAATGTATTTAGGTTACAGTGGAATCATAAGGTCTTGGAGAAGCAAACAGTAGTATGTATTGGGGGAGTGAGAGTTTGGCTTGCATATTGAGTCTGAATCAATGAAAAGGATGGCCTGTACTTGGATGGAGCATTTAATAGCATTAAAGAGAGGGCAGGATCTGTGCAAGAGAGCTCTGCCTGGAAAAGAGAGAAAGAAAGAACTTGTTCTACAAAAATACACAAGAACATCACGATTCTTTATTAAGTATAGAAGCTGAGAGCACAATTAAATCAAGGAAAGTGGAAAGGAAGAAAATAAAAGTGCCTATACTGAATAAGGACAACTGTGG